>NW_022589748.1:172014-270917 GCF_004348235.1 Phoca vitulina | reverse complement strand
GGGGGGGGGGGGGGGGGGGGGGGGGGGGGGGGGGGGGGGGCGGGTGTTGCTGGGCGGGGCATACAACCCCCCCCCACGGCCCCCACCCCCGGCCCCGCGGGGCTGCAGGCCGGTCTGGCAGGGGAGGGCTGGCGCACCCGTCCCCAGGTTCCCCACGCCTGCAGGCGCGCAGGGCCGGGCCGGGCAGGACGCGCGGGCTCCGCGGGTCCCCATCCCCTGCTCGGTACCCCTCTGATCAGCCCCTCCCAGGGCCTCCCAAGCCACCTCCCCTGCCTGCCAGCCCCGCCTTTCCCATGAACGTGATTCCTGGCTCACATCAGCCTGCCCGGGAACATCGGGAGCACGTCAAGCGCACTCTTTCCTGCACCGCACATACATTATTTTGTCTACTCAACAATCCATGAGGTAGTTACTTTAAATTTTTAAATGTTTTAAAATGAGGGTGCCTGGGTCGCTCAGTCGGTTAAGCGTCTGCCTTCGGCTCAGGTCATGATCCCGGGCCCTGGGATCCAGCCCCGCATTGGGCCCTTGCTCAGCGGGAAGTCTGCTTCTCCCTCTGCCTCTGCCTCTGCCTCTGTCTCTCTCTCTCCCTGTCTCTCATGAATAAATAAAATCTTTAAAGAAAAAAAAATTTTTTAAATGATCGCGCAGTTTTTCTTCTGTTTTCCAGTTCTATTAATTTTAGCACATGTATAGATTTGTGGAACCCCTACAGAACGGCCAAACTTTTCCAGGATGGCTGTACCATTTTACATTGCCACCAGCAACGGTTTCTTAGACAGGACACCAGGATGGTTAATTTTACGTGGCAATGTGACTGGGCTAAGGGATGCCCAGAGAGCTGGTAAGACATTGTTTCTGGGTGTGTCTGTGAGGGTGGTTACGGAGGGATTAGCATTCAGACAGACTGAGTAAAGAAGATCTGCCCTCACCAATGTGAGCAGGCATCATCCTGTCGGCTGAGGGCCTCAACAGAATCAAAAAGCAGAGAACAGGTGCATTGCCTCTCTCCCTTTCTTCCCTCCCTCCCTCTCATCCATCCTCTGCCCTCTGACATCGGGGCTGTCCTTGCTTCTCAGGTCTTCAGACTCTGGGGAATTACACCAGCCCTTTGGACCCGGACTGAATTATTCCATGAGCTTTTCTGGTTGTAGAGCTTGCAAGTAGAATATCATGGCATAGCTCGACCTCCACAATTGCATGAGCCATTTCCCATGATAAATCCCCTCTTCTGTATCTCTCTATATCCTATTGTTTCTTTTTTTCTGGAGAACCCTAACTAATACAGACACCCAAAGCATAAGGAACCAAAAGATAAATGGACAAACTGGACATCACCAAAATTAAAACCTTCTGGCTTCAAAGGACACCATTAAGAAAGTAAAAGGACGGGGTGCCTGGGTGGCTCAGTTGTTAAGCGTCTGCCTTCGGCTCAGGTCATGATCCCAGGGTCCTGTGATGGAGCCCCGCACTGGGCTCCCTGCTCAGCAGGGAGCCTGCTTCTCCCTCTCCCACTCCCCTGCTTGTGTTCCCTCTCTCGCTGTGTTTCTCTCTGTCAAATAAATAAATAAAATCTTTTAAAAAAAAAAGTAAAAGGAGAACCTATAGAATGGTAGAAAATTTTTGTAAATCAGGCATATTTGATAAGGCTTACACCTAGAACATATCTTACAACTCAATAATAAAAAGCCAACCAATTAAAAGACAGGCAAAGGGTCTGAATAGACATTTCTCCAAAAAAGACATATAAATGGGGGCACCTGGGTGGCTCAGTTAGTTAAGCATCTGCCTTTGGCTCAGGTCATGATCTTAGGGTCCTGGGATTGAGCCCTGTGTTGGGCTCCCCACTCAGCAGGGAGTCTGCTTCTTCCTCTCCCTCTGCCCCTTGCCCCCCGCCCCACTTGTGCTCTCTCTTTTAAATAAATAAATTAAATCCTTAGAAAAAAAAAGATATACAAAGCAAGTGGAAAGATGCCCACCATCACTAGCCATCAGAGAAATGCAAATCAAACCACAGTGAGACCACTTCGCGTCCAGTAGAACTGCGATAATAAAAAGGATAGTGACAAGTGTCGTTGAGGATACAGAGAAATCAGAAGCCTATAACTGCTGGCAAGCATGTGACATGGGACAACCACTTGGGAGGACCATCTGGCATTCTCTCATAAGGTTAAATAAAGCATTTGACCCAGAAATTCCTATCTTGAGTATATATACCCAAGAGAAATGAAAACATACATCCAGACAAAAGCTGGTACACAATGTTCATCGCGCATTATTCCTAATAGCCCAAACGTGGCAACAACCCAAATGCCCCCCAATGGATGAAAAGAATGAACAGACTGGTAAATGCATACAATTGAGCGCTATTCAGCTATTAAAGAGGATGAAGTATAGATTCAAGCGGCAACATACACGAACAAAGCTTGACATCGTCCTGAGGAGCGAAAGAAGCCAGACACAACAGGCCACGTATTGTGCTATGGCAATCCCATTCACGTGAAATGTCCAGGATAGGCAAATCCAGAGAGACAGACAGTAGACTGGTAGTCACCAGGGGCTGAGGGAATTAGGGGGTCGGGAGTGACTGCCAAAGGGTATGGGGTCTCTTTTTGGGGTGGTGAAAATGCTCTCAAATTGATTATGGTGATGCTGCACAACTCTGAATACTAAAAACCACTGAATTGTACCCTTCAAATGGGTAAATTGTGTGGTGTATGGATTATAATACAGTTGGTATTTAAAAACACATGCCCAGGGGCACCTGGGTGGCTGAGTCAGTTAAGCATCTGCTTCAGCTCGGGTCATGATCCCAGGGTCCTGGGATTGAGCCCCGCATCGGGCTCCCTGCTCAGTAGGGAGCCTACTGCTCCCCCTGGCTTGTGCTGTCAAGTAAATAAATAAATCTTTAAAAAATAATAAGAATAAAAGCACATGCACAAATAAACCCAAGCAAGCAAGCAATTAAGGGAGTATAAGGCATACAGAGCCTTTGCCAAGGGGCGAGCATTGGTGGAGCAGCGGGGGATTAACGCTGAGGAGAACCCTGGACCCTGGATGTCTACATGGGCTGCTTTTTTTTTTTTATTTCAGACACAGAGCTCAAGCAGGGAGAGGGGCAGAGGGAGAGAATCTCAAGCACACTCCACACTGAGTGCAGAGCCCAATGCAGGGCTCGATCTCACGACCCTGAGATCATGAGCTGAGCCAAAATCGAGAGCCAGTCGCTTAAGCAACTGGGCCACCCGGGCACCCCACGTGCTGCTTTTTCTTCTTCTTTTTTTAAGATTTATTTATTTGAGAGAGACAGAGCACAAGTGGGCAGAGGGGCAGAGGGAGAGGGAGAAGCAGACTCCCCACTCAGCAGGGAGCCTGATGTGGGGCTCGATCCTAGGACCCCGAGATCACGACCTGAGCTGAAGGCAGATGCTTAACCGACTGAGCCACCCAGGCGCCCCCCACATGCTGTTCTTAGTAGAGGCTGCCTGTGCGGGTCGGATGTGGCTTGACATGAAAAGATTCGTACCATCAGTTACCCTTGTGTGTATTAAGGGTAGCCAAATTTTTTATCAGAATTTCAACTGGATTAAGGATCAAGGATTCTGTATGAGAAAACCCCCTCACATGTTATGACCTGACTTTCAGAATGCAGAGCCCTTCCTAGACCGCAAATGCCCTCACTGGTCCTGGAATGTGGCAAGCACATTCCTCTCCAGGAGCCCAGTGCTGCTACTGTCCTCCCGCTTAGAATGCCTTCCCCCCATATTAACATACTCGGATTTTAGCAATCAGGGAAGGAGGGAGGGACATTGCAAACAGAGGGAACAGCATCAGCAAAGGCAGGACGGTGGAGAGTAAGTGGCGTGCCCATGAGAGAAGATGCTGCATGGTGGGTCCTGGCGGGGGCTGGTGAGCTCACAGGCCCTTAATGCTAGCTCCGTGGGGTAGGCGATGGAAATCCATGACAGGGCACCATGACAGTTCCTGAACACGTGTGAGACATGAAGAGTCCCATGCCGCTGCTGTGGTATGGTTTTTCTGTGGTGTAATTAGAGCAGATAAGTATTACTAAAAAAAAAAAATTATATTTTCAATTCAGGTAAAAGACAGGTGATGTAAGTAGCTTGAAAAGTTTTTTTTTTGGTCACTAGTTACTGTTTATGATTCTGACGGTGCATCAGCTTCTTCCTACAGAAGAGACGATCGAAAGTTCCTTTTCACTGTACTTTCCAGCCTGGTGTCCACACCGTGATGAAGCCGAAAGGAATGAGGGGAGGGGTGCCAGGGGTCGTGCACGTTTCTGGCTAAATAGTTTTGTCTTAATGATTTCTACCTGCCCACACAGTCTTAAGTATCGTACCACACAGAGGAATTCTGGAGGAATATGATGGCGTCTTGAGGGAAAGAGAAGTCACATGTTTGGCATGAAAAGAGAAATGGTTATTTCTGTTTCACCTGTCCACGATTTCAACTGAGCTTTAACGCCACTTCCTCAACAAAGCCTTCTGTGGCTGCTACGTGCCTTGCATCTTCCCAGGCACAACACAAGCAAACTTTTTTTGAGTTCCCCCATTTCACTTGTAGATACTGGAGTGGTGTCATTAAGAGCCCAGGCTCCAGGGGCGCCGGGGGGCTCAGTCGTTAAGCATCTGCCTTCGGCTCAGGTCATGGTCCCAGGGTCCTGGGATCGAGCCCCGCATCGGGCTCCCTGCTCGGTGGGAAGCCTGCTTCTCCCTCTACCGCTCCCCCTGCTTGTGTTCCCTCTCTCGCTGTGTCTCTCTCTGTCAAATAAATAAAATTAAAAAAAAAAAAAAGAGCCCAGGCTCTGGAGCCAGGCTGCCTGGGTCCGAATCCCTGCTCCACTACTTATTAACTCTGTAATGTCAGGCAAGTTACTTAACCACTGTGGGCCTCGGTTTTCTCATCTGCGAAATAGGGATATTAGAAGGACTCCCAGCATCTATGACTGCTGTGAAGACCACACATGCTAGCACGGAGGTCAGCAGTCAAGAAAGACGAGCCCTCATGATCTCGGTACCTCTGCCGGTGTCTCGTCTCATATTAACCATACAGGCTTCCTGCCTCCCAGGACTTGCAGAACTGCCACTGAAGAGCATCAGGGACCGGTGGGAGGAGAGGGGCCTTGAAGGAGGGCAGGGGCGGGGGCGGTTCCCTCTGGTGGTCTGGGGAGAGTGATAAGGAGATGAAGCCCCAGCTGGAGGCTCCAAACACCTTTGTCCCTCATTGTGCCATTTACTGCGTGCCTGGAGGGGTCCCCCTCTCTCTCTCCTTCCTTCCTTCTTTCCTGAAGGGAATAGAAATGGGGACAATAATAGTACCTACCATCATGGAATTGTGATGAGGATTGAATTAGGTAACATATAAAGTGCTTAGAACAATGCCTGATACAGAGTAAGTGCTCAATGGATGTTACTTCTTGCTACTTTATTTTCTTTCTTTTTAAAGATTTATTTGGGGGGGGGCAGAGGGAGAGGGAGACTCTCCAGCAGACTCCCTGCTGAGCCTGTTGGGGGGAGGGGCTCAGTCTCACAACCCTGAGATCACGACCTGAGCTGAAATCAAGTCAGTCGCTCAACCAACTGAACCACCCAGGTGCCCCTATTTTCTTTTTCTTAATATTTATTATTTTCTGATTAAGAACGCAATTCTTGTTTGTGGTAGAAAAGTGTGAAAATGTAGGGGAAAACTCACCTCAGTGAGGGAGTCCGATATATGAACAAATGAGTAAGCACAAGAAGGAAAGGACACACAAGACGCAGAGGTAGCTCGCAGGAAGGGCACGGGCACGATCCCTGGCAAGGTTCCACAGAAAAGGTGAAGCTCACGAGGAGGTTGGCAAAGGTGAACAGGATTTTGTCAGGTGGACGAGGTGGGGAGGGCGTTCAGGAAGCAGGAAGAGCATATGCAAAGGCACAGAGGCATGAAACAGCATGTGTGTCCCCATAACCCTAACCGTGGTTTTGCATGGCTCCAGGGTCAAGTATGTGGGGGGGGGTGGGGGAGGGACTTGGTGTAAGAAGTGTGCTAGGAGGGGCGCCTGGGTGGCTCAGTCGGTTAAGCGTCTGCCTTCGGCTCAGGTCATGATCCCGGGATCCTGCGATAGAGCCCCACGTCGGGCTCCCTGCTCAGCAGAGAGCCTGCTTCTCCTCCTCCCTCTGCCTGCCACTCCCCCTGCTCGTACTCTGTCAAATAAATAAGATCTTTAAAACAAACAAATAAACAAGTGTGCTAGGAGGCAGGGCGAGGAAGGAGGCAGGACTAGGAAATGAGAAGCCTGCTTCTCCATAAAGAAATGGTTACTGGCCTAAGAACGAGAGGGGCCACTGGAAGGTCTCGGTGATGGTGTCACATGCTTGGCATTTTAGAGAGAGAGCTCATGCAGAGGATGAAGAATGGACTGAGGAGCAAGGCTCTGGAAGCAGAGAGACTTCTGTAAGGCTGGGGCCAGAGTCCCAGAACGAGCTAAGTAAGGACAGCCCAGGCCAACGTGGGAGTCAAGGGTGTGCAACACGGGATGGGCTGGATACGCCTGACAAGTGGAGGTGGGGTGGTGGGTAGATGCAGAGAAACAACGCATCCAGAACAATTCCCAGGTTTCTGGCTTGGTTGACTGGGAAGTGGATAATGTCAGCAGCCAAAGTAGGAAATATACAAAGAAAAATATGCTTGTGGAGAAGAAACCACTCTGGTGACCATGTTTATGTAAAAAATAGTCCATGTAATTTTTTTTTAAAGTAAGCTCTACACCCAGGATGGGGCTTGAACCTATGACCCCGAGATCAACAGTTGCATGCTCTACCAACTGAGCCAGCCAGGTGCCCCTAGTCCATGTAATTTTTTATTCATTTTGAAATCTTCAGTTCTTCATTACTGGCATATTTAAAATAATACACCTGACTGGGCTTTCCTTTTTTTTTTTTGAAGGAGATTAAAAAATTTAAGCTCCATAAACAATTTATTTTTTAAAAATATTAAGATTTTCTTCTCCACTACCACTCCGTGGTTCCTACTCCTCTCAGCTGACATGTTCAGGTAAAACCAGGGTTTTCCCTTACTTGGAAACTTACCACATAATATGCGTTCTCAGAACAGAGGTGGATCTCAAGAACAGACAGGACTCAGAATGGGTGAGGGGCACTGGAAATGAAACTGCTTTTATGCTAGATAATGTCCTTGGAAATCTTGCCCATCCTTCTCATTTCACAGATGAGAGGCAAAACCAGAAGCTAACCATGGAGGCAGAAACTTAAGGAGGCAGAATTCAGCTCAGATGAACCTCTAGCAGTGAGAACATTCAACAGGGGAACAGCCTGCCTTTCTACTGGGTACAGCAAGGAGCCTCTCATCCTGAAGACAGTGCAGGAGAGAATGGATGGTCATCTGTCAGGGCTACCGCTGAGCTTCTGCATGGAGCAGGAGGTTGAAGGTGGTTTCTAAGGCCCTCTTGAACTCTGATTTTTATTGATTGAATGTGGGTAGCCCCAGCAGGATGTGGGAACACCGTGAGTGAACAAACTCGTGGGCATGATCGTAAGGTGTGGATGGGCCATTATCATCTTGCTACTTGATGGGACAAAGCCTCTTTGCTTGACCAAACCAAACTCAGGATCCTGAACCTTCTCCTTGGCCCTTCTGTGCGTTTCCTCATAAATCTAGGTTTAGCAAGAACTCTGAGAAGTCAGTTTACCAACAGTCCTTCATCCTCCACCGTCACCCCACGGTGGGATCTACTCACCCCGGCCCTTCTTCAGCAAGAATCCTGTTAGGTCAGTTTAACCAAAATCCTTCTTACCCTGTTGTTTTTTTTCTCTTAGACATTTTCCATCCACTGACCCCTACCTTGCCCCTCAGCTGTAAATCCCCACTTGACCTGCTGTATTCGGACATGAGCCCAGGTCTATACAGAGGTCTCTTTTCCTCTATTGCAATAGTACTAAATAAAATATATATTTTTACCACCCTCACTACTGACCAGCACTGGTTTTCACAAATCTGGTTTTTCGATGTGTGAAGAGGAGCAGTTGTAGATACGGCTGTTCAGATAGGCAGAGACCTGCTCAAGGAAAGCCTTCACTATACGACTAAGGATTTCAAATTTTATTAAGAAGGGAGAAGCCACTGAAGGAGTGACAAGATGGGTGTAGTGCTTTGGGGAGACTGAGAGAAAATAAAGAGAACAATCCACGAGGAGACTATTTATATAACCGAGGGGAGAAGTAATAAGGACCTGAACTCTAGGCTTAGCAGCAATAGAAGCAAAGAGGAACGACGGAGGTCGTAGAATCCTAAGGGACAGGGCAAGACGATCGCCTGGGTGAGACTCTCTTCACACACACCTCCCCACCTCACATGGGAGCCGTCTGGGCCATGGGGTCCAGCCTCCCACCAAGTAGAGCAACCCAGGGTCTTCCTCATGGTGATTCTCTGATCCCATGGTCACGTCTCACCTGGCAAGTTCAATGGTTTCGTCGTCTGTAAGACGAGGTTAATACTAATGCCCGCCTCACACACAGGCGGTTGTGAGGATTACGATTTAACATCTGAAAACCACTTGGAAAAGGGCCAGGCGGAGGATATGCCATGTGTCAGCTACTATTATTACCATCACTTGGAAATCCCACCTCCCCCATGACCTCAACTCTGAAACCCTCCCCTCTGCCAATAATCTCTTTCCACTCCATGCCTACTGAATTCACCTGCCTAGGACTTGACGCTGGTCAGATGTAGGATGAGTAACCAAAGAAAACTCTGAAGGTCTGACCCTGAGTTTACAGAAATCTTGAGAGGGGGCAGTTTATGGGAAAAATGTTATCTGGTTTGAAACATGTTAACTTGAAACTTTTAGAGGTCCAAGTACAAATGACCAGCAGTCTGCCAGAGACCCAAGACGAACTTGGGAGAGACTAATAGCACAGGTGCAGATTTAAAACTTATTTGCACAGATAAGAGTTGAGACCACAGGAGTAAGTGGTTCCAAGGTAATGGTAAGGAAAGAGACAAAGTGGTATCATGACCCAACATTCAGGAATACTCAGGGACTGAGAAAAGAGGAATCATAATGGGAAATAGGAATAATCAGGAAAACCAGATGAGTAAAATGTTATAGTAGCTTCAAAGATACTTAAAAATAAACATAATTTTCATGCAACAGTCCAGATCATTCCCAGGCCTCACGGAGATGCTCTGAAGGAGGGAGTCATGAGTTCTCTGCGGGGTCGGGGGAGTGCAGCGGGCGGGCAGAGAAGTGGTTGATCCCTCATGTGTGGCGACTATTCATCACCTAGCAGTTTTACCTGTTTGGGGGTCTTTCCCAGAGCCCCACAACCTGAATCTCCACATAAGTGGCCATGCTCGGACCTCACCCACCCCCAAACGGTCCTGCCCGGAACCTCTTCTCCTCTGTGTTTTAGAGGAGGTTTAAAAGACCTTGCTCATCTCCCTCCAGAAATATTCTCTACTCCGTTACTAGTTCTTGCTTTTCAGTGTAAATTTTTAGGCTCTAACCTCAGAAATAATTTGATAGGTCTGATTTGGGGGTTCAGAAACCTGCATTACTAACAAGCAGCCTAATGATTTTTTTTTTTTTTTTAAGATTTTATTTATTTGACACAGAGAGAGAGAGACAGCGAGAGAGGGAACACAAGCAGGGGGAGTGGGAGAGGGAGAAGCAGGCTCCCCGCCGAGCAGGGAGCCCGATGCGGGGCTCGATCCCAGGACCCTGAGATAATGACCTGAGCCAAAGTTGCTTAACCAACTGAGCCACCCAGGCGCCCCTAGCCTAGTGATTCTAATATGGGTAGTTCATGGCCTACACTTTGAGACACAAAGTCAGTCTGTAAGTATGTGGGGAATCTCAAAGAAGAGCCAAAAGAATGAGTTTCATTATAGCTTTAAGAAATCAAAGACATATTAGGTGGTCGATCACAATATATGCTCTAAGATTTTCCAGAGGCCAGTTCCAGACATTTCCCCATCTTCTCCGTAAGACTTTCATCTCCGCCTTCTCCATGACTGGAACCTCCTCCCACCAACGGCCCGAACAAGAAATCTACCTATGCCCACTGCGACCCAAAACCCAAGTACTCGCTTGTCAGGGCGCCCACACCCAGGAACACCTTTCTAGTTTGGGTTGCTGGTCTTAAGTATCGTACTACACAGAATGATACGCCGCACATGAAATCCAACGTGTACATGACTGAGAGTCTGTGGCGGCATCTAGAGGAATGCGACAGAGTCTTGACAGCAAGAGGTCATATGTGTGTGAAAGAAAAACAGTTGTCTGTAAAAGAAAAATCTAAAAGATTAAATTTTAAGGATTCCAGTTATAGTCACGGTTTCGTATTTTAACTGAAATAAATTTGGCTCCTGCACAAAAACACACTCAATCTCTCCTTCTAAAAAAACTATTCTGTTTAATAGTGCACTTCATTTATGCTACAGGATGAGCAGGATTGGAACAAGATAACGAAAGATCATCCCTTCAGCTGGGAACACTCGAGCTCCATCCTAACCCAGCAAGGAGCCCGGCGGCCGCGTCAGGCCAGAGACTCCCTTCTCTGGGCTTTGCTCTTTCTTTGCATTCACACTTGGCTGCTGAAGTCAGAGGTGGGGTCATGAGAGGTCCAGCTGCTGGGGCCAGATGGCATAGGTCGTAGGTGTCAGAGGGCAGGGCAAGCTGGCTGATCGAGCTCCTTAAAAGCATTCTATTCTTAGCAACTGGGGGTTTGGATTAAATCACTTTTCAATGCAGGAGTGGGCAGAGGAACAGGGAGAGAGGAGGATGGAAAGCAGGCCAATGCTAAATGCTTTTGATCCTCTCCCTGTGAGCCTTACTGATTATCAGATGGATTTCCCAATCAGACCTATCACAATAGGGAAGGACAAGGAGTTCTCCAACAAAATTGCCTCACTGCTCTTGGAAACGGGCTTGCGGCTCCAAGAGCCCCCCAAAATACAGATAGCACAGAAAACCTCGTGGGGTCCCCCCCAATAAAATAACTAATCCCTCAGCCCCAAATTTCCATAATTAATGAAGTCATGGAACAACGACAACAACAACAAACAGCACATTCCTTATCAAAATTTAAAGCTGGATTAGGAACAGTGGCTTTGAAAGAGAGCCTCCATGTGCCCTTCTTAGCAAATAGCAGGACTCCGAACATTCCTTCCACTGCCTTCTGTGCTGAGTATACTGACTCCAACTGGAGGAATCCTTGGAATTTTATTCCTACTGTGCTTCCATTCCCCACCTTGGAAAGAAAGGCTCCTCTGGTGTGAGAGAAATGGTCTAGTGCAAACTCCCTTCCAAAATGGAAGGTGACTGGTCCCAGAGCTTCCCTCGTATTCCCAGCACTTAACCTGCCGCTTGCCTCCTGGTGTGATTCCTGGGGAATCTGACCTGGTGGCTCACCATGAGGATGTGCCAGCATGACTTCCCCAATCTGCCCCGTTCTCTAAAGTGAAAGGTTTGAGTCGGAAGGGACACATTCTAAGATGTTCATACTTATATAGTAAGGCAGGAACTCTTTAGACGCAGAGGAAGTGAGGAAAACAGGTGTGTGGCGCTCTCTCATGTAGACTCTCTGATATTTAATTCAGCAGTGACTCTGAGAGAACTTTTGCTCATTCCCATTACATTCAAAGGCTTCTCTCCAGTGTGAATTCTCTGGTGGCGAACAAGAGCTGAGCTATACCTAAAGGCCTTCCCACACTCACTACATTCATAGGGATTCTCCCCCGTGTGGATTCTTTGATGCTGAATAAGGCCTGAACTGTAAGTAAACTTTCCTCCACATTCCATACATTCATAGGGCTTCTCTCCAGTGTGGATTCTCTGGTGCTGATAGAGGTGGGAGCTCTGGCTGAAGGCCTTCCCACACTCGTTACATTCATAGGGCTTCTCTCCAGTGTGGATTCTCTGGTGATGGATAAGGGTGGAGCTCCTGCTGAAGGCCTTCCCACATTCATTACAAGCATACGGTTTCTCTCCAGTGTGGATTCTCTGATGATGAGTAAGGGTGGAGCTCCAGCTGAAGGTTTTCCCACATTCACTACATTCATAGGGCTTCTCCCCGGTGTGGATCCTCCGGTGTAGAATGAGGGCAGAGCTACAACTGAAGGTCTTCCCACAATCGTTACATTCGTAAGGTTTCTCTCCAGTGTGGATTCTCTGATGCTGAATAAGATGTGAGCTCTGACTGAAGGCCTTCCCACACTCACTACATTCATAGGGTTTCTCCCCAGTGTGGATTCTCTGATGTTGAATAAGGTCTGAAGTTCGATTAAAGCTCTTGCTACATTCATCACACTTATGGGGTCTGTCTCCCACAGGAAGTCTCTGATGCGAAATAAGGTTAGAACTCACAGTGAAGCTGTTCCCAAAATCATTGTATTTCTCACTTCTCTCTCCCACAGGGGTTAGCTTTTCCTCATCTGTCACTTGACCAAAATCTTGTATCTTCCTATTCAATCTTTCTCCAGAGGAGTTCCCCAGTTGCCTCTTGAGACTGACTTCTTGTTCATAGGCTTCTTCAAATTTAAGACCCTGAGAAATATCCTTTTGGAATCTTCCCAATAGCACCCCACGTGGTCCGGTATCTTCGGAAATTTCTTGATCATGCTCAGTTCTGGTCTCACCATCTGGCACGATACAAAATACAAACATCACTTGTTCCTTGTGGAAGAAAGGATCAAAACCAGAGGACAGGATAATTACGAGAAGGACATTCACGGGGCTAAAAGCACAAGCCTCTCATCTGCGTGCAGACCTGCCCAGGCTGGGAGCAGCTGATGCACAATGAGAAATCTGCATCGAGAAAATAAGGAAGAAGAAAGGCAAGAAGCAAAATCAAAGTGAAAAGATCTGGAAGTATAGAGAAGGCTGGAGATGGGAGGAGAGGAAGACAGACCAGGCAGGGGTGCGGAAACAAAAACAGAAGAGAAAGGACACGCTGTTTAATGAAGTGACAAAATCCTCACAGAGGTCAGAGACTGGAAATGCAAGTGGGGAGACAGTGGCTTCCAGAAGGTAGGGAGGAAGAAACATAAGCAAGCCCAGAAGGGTGATGGGAAACAGTCGCAGAGCAGGAAGAAGCGACAAGAGGGAGGCCACAGTGACCGCCACAGCCTCAGGTGAAAAGAACAATCCCGTCTGTAGGCCACACACGCCAAACCCACGGAAACAGGCAAAAGACGGAGCTCAGTCCGCCTCTGGGCCCTAGGCATCGAAGGCTGGGCTAAGGTGTGAAGATACATAAACCATCTTCTTGTCTGACTTATTTCCACTGCTTTGGGATTTTCAAAGGGAGCTTTGGGCAAAGAGGATGAGTGAAAAGGGTCTAGACAGTTAGCATTTTTAGTCTGTCAATATATTAAGAAGTAAAGACCGGGAATGAGTGTTAGAGAACAGAAACAGCTGTTTCTCCCTCACCTGAACAGGCACCTCTCAGGACCTCTCTGTTCTCAGTTCCCTTCAAACCCAGGACCCTCGGCTCTTCGTCTCAATGCAGCCCAAAGATTGTGTCAAAATTCAGAAATGGAAATCCTGCCCACGGGACAAGGTTTATCCTGCTCAGAGCAAGTGGTCCCAGAGCTTGAGTCCGCACCCAGGATTCGCAGGGCCAGCAAGGAAATGTGCAGGGAGTCTCCAATGGGAGGGAGGGAGACGCCCTGCACTGCCCAGAAAATGTTCTCACTGACAGTGCGTGACTGACAAGTCACAGATTAACAGTCCACAGAGTAAAGGTTAAAGACGCCAGTTGCAAATTTCTCCTGGAGCCACAGCCACCCTAGTCCTGAACAAAGCAATGGACCCCTCGAGGGGGTACAACAGAGAAGGGAAGGAGAAGGAGTTCCAGAATGCGCACATGGGCGCCCAGCAGTACCTCACGTGTTTAGGGATCCCAAGATGCTCATCTTTTGGAAAAGGCTCTGAATTACACATTACGAATCACATGAAAAAAAAGCAGCAGATCTGGAGCTGAAAGACCAGGGCCCGAGTCCTGCTACTTGATAGCTATAGGACCACCGTGAAGCACTGAAGGCCTCTGACGTCTCTTTCGTCACCGAGAACACAAGAAGAACCCTAGCAACCGCTGTTACTGTGTTACTGTGAGGTTTCCACGAGAGAATGTACAGGAAAGCGCTTTATAAACTGCCAATTACTGTACAAGCAGGAGTTACTATTATTGTTAGAATTTTCTGAGACTATGTCAATCTTTAGCTGATCATTTTGCGACTCAAGTGTCACTAGCCAACAAGGAAACAAAGAAATGCCAAGGGAGTTTTACTGAGAAAGCGTTATCTCCTTACCCAGCGAGAACACATTCCCATAATTCTCCAGCATCACATCCCTGTAGAGGTCCCTCTGAGCAGGCTCCAAACGCTTCCACTCCTTCCGGATGAAGTACACAGCTACATCCTCAAACGTTACCAACTCCTGAAACAACACGGTCTTGCGTGCAATTTCAGGGGGAGGGAGGGGACCGGCAGCACCAAAAATAACTGGGAATGAGGATGAACAATGAGTATCTAAGAGGTGGGGGAAAGGAGGTTATGGCAGAGGAAGAGAGGGGTCCGTTATTCAGCAGGAAAGGACCACGTTCCTGATGGGGGGAATCACGGTTTGGGGCACTGAATGGATGTCACGGCATAAACGTTTCCATGAAATGGGAAGAAAGAACGATAAAGGGAACCACAGCTCACCTGGGACTTGGCCTTTAGGAGTGCAGCTGCCAACATCTCATCCCCCAGGCTGTCCTTGTCGGAAAATGCAGGAACTGTCGAGGAAGGAAGAGCTGAAGGACAATAAAAGGCTCCGTGAGTGAACCCATCTGCTCTCTGGCCTCCCAACCCACAGAAAACTCACTGGGTCCTGGAACCTAGGACCCAAGCCCTCTTGAGGTGAGGCATCCAAAGCCCTGCTGATCCTGCTCTCCATCTGCCCCAGGTACCTTCCTTTCTGTTCAGTCACTGCTCTCTCCCGGAAACCGGCACAGTCCTCCCATTAGTGATCAGCACCTTCTTGTCCTTTCTCCCAACCTTGGCCAGCAACGCAGACATTCCTGCTCACCCCTTCCATCCCTCTCCACATCTCTGAACTCAAGACTCGTGCACAAAGGTCTCTTAGACCAGAGGAAACCAGCAGCCTCACCCAACCCCAACTGAACAACACAATGCCCATTCTCCTTCTTTCTCTTCACCCCCAGGTCAAATCTAAACACTACAAAATGTTTCCTGGTTCTGGGCTTGATCACATCTCTTCTTAATTCTTAACATATTTGTCCCTTAGAGACTCTAAACCCCTAGAGACACAAGACTGTGTGCCATCACCGGGACAAAGAGATCCTTAAATGCTTTTTCCTGATAAGCATACCCTTTCAACGGCAATTGCCTTCAAAGTCAGTGGCACAGTCTATGACAGCAAAATACAAATACCTTAGTGGCTTCTGCTCATTTCATCCTTTTGCCTGTGACCTACAAAGTGATTTCCCAAGAGCCTCCCCTAAGTGCATGCTCCTAAAGAACACAAAGTAGGACCAAGCACCTGGAATTCTGTGATTGTCAGTTTTCTTAATCCTGCATGAGGTCCCAACGGCCCTTCACAAATGCCTCAGCTGTAAAGGCTACCAAGCTGTACATTCATTGTTGGCTTCAGTTAGCTTTTCCACTGGGCTGTAAGCTACCGAATGGGAAGGACTGTGTCTTAGCCACATCTGGATTCTAGTGGTTAGCCCGATTCCTGGTGAATAAGACGTGCAGCATGACTGCTGAATGCCTGAATAAAAGAATAAATTAATCTCTATTCCTTACCACTCTCAAGCAGGGCCTGAGGTTCCTGAGATACGCAATCAGCCTGAGTTTCCATGGGTAGGGCCAGAAGCTCTGGGTCTCTGGTCCACTATCTGCAGACTCAGCAGGAAGCCGGTTTTGAATGAGAACGAGGAAGCACTGCGGAAGCAAAGTTCAAGGTTCAATGATTAAAATAAAACAAAACAAAACCAAAAAAACCACCTCCCTTGAGCTAGCATTTCAGTTCATACCCACGATTAGCAGGAGGAAATGTAGCAACCAGGACCAGTCTTCTAGATCCCGGTAAATACCCTGTGAAGAGATTCCATGAGCACCACAGAAAGGGCCCCTGTTCCTAGACAATATCCCACCTTTGGCTCCCACAACATACTGAGCGATATTTATAACAACAGAAAACGTGGAACACTGGTGCCAAATAATGATACTAACAGAATTAAATACTAAGCAACGATTAAAATTTTAAAAAAAACCCAATAAAATGAAAAAGTATGTACACATAGATCTGCAAAATGTGCATGTATTGTATGAACTTTTAAGAATGTTTGGGATAGTGCATAAAGCTAACTGTTTACAGATTTTTTATTTACTTATTTATTTTTAAGTAGACTCCATGCTGGGCTTGAACTCACGACCCTTAGATCAAGACCTGAGCTGAGATTGAGAGTCAGAGGCTTAGCCGACTGAGCCACCCAGGTGCTCCTATTTACAGATTTTTTTTTTTTAAAAAACTTCATAAACATTAGAGCTAGTAGAAGGAAAAAAATTACTTTATTAGATTTCTAGCTGTTACATTACATTTAGGTGTTATCCTTTGAGGAAAAGGGGTCACAAAACAGCACCCAATGGCAGAGATCAGAGAAACTTTCCGTTGAGTTCTCGGTCTCTCATTTAGAAAACCCTGGGGAAATAACAGCTGACACCCAGAACTACGGCAAATAGCTCAGATCTATTAATTAAATTAGAGAAATCCTTCCTCCCCTTTCTAAGACAGCTGTCTGCTTCCAGTTTCAGCCAAAGGCAGGATGTTACTGAGGGACGGGGGCCCCTTCTGTGGTCCCCATGCAGTGTCATCGCAGGGAGCAGGTGTACGTACTCGCCAGATCTAGAGGCTGGGCCCGTCACCGAGAAGGTAGCAGCCGGCCTTCCTTCTACCTCCCTTTTCTCCTAATACATTTCCTTGGATCAGAATATAAGTCCCTGCCGCACGGACCAACACTTTTTAAAAAAAATAATAAGATTACTTATTACTCCATTTTCATCCCTCCTGACGTCCCCATTCCCCAGTTGCTATGACAATCAAGAGAGGTCTGTTCTCTGTGGCTCTAGTGAATAAAACAGAACGTGAGTATCTAGACTAAGGTTTGGATCTCAAGCAGAAGCTTCTACTTCACACTTGAATGCCGTGACAGGAGTCAACAGACCAAGAACAGCCACCAGAGCTTTCTTACACTTGGGCAGGAGCAAAGTAAAACACCCCTGGACTTTGTCTACTTCCCTCTTTATTTATCTGCTCATGTAACAAACAACTGCTGAGTGTCACTACACTGCAAGACACTACTGAAAGGAATGTGAACAATATTTGCTTTACCATTATAGACCGCTGCGTTCACATAAAGCATAAAAAGGGGAGGGGCCCTGAGAGTCAGAGCTCACAGAACTCTAGTGTTTGGGCAACAAGGGGGTACAGAATGCCCACCACCAATGCCTTTACACAGAGAAAGGCATTGAATGAGGCATGAGTCAGGCCCAGTGGCAATCAAGGTGACACACCCTATTGCCACCACGGCTCCCTCCTCACTGGGTCCCTTCAACTCTGTCTCAGAGCCAGCCATCTTTTGTTCCTATCAACCAACTTTATGATTTCCAGGACTGTTTATAAGCAGACACCTCCAACGAATCAGCTCTTGGTCCAAACTCTCTTTAGAAAGGAAACTCAGAGGCTCTGACTCCAGAAGAAAAAAAACAAGCCTCCCTCCTCAAAGCTGGGTTAACCAAAGCTGGAACTCAAAGGCATATTGTTGAGAACAAGTCCCCAGTGTCTGCATCAGTACACAATGTTTCCCACAGAAAGAAAAATCTCCATTGTGCCCCCACAGCTTCAGGTCCAGGCAGGGCCCTTCCCTGCTCTGGGGCCAGCGCCTCTCCCTGAAGCTGCTCCTGCGGACTGACAAAGACGACCTGGCAGTGAGAACGAGTCATGAAAAGCTTTACCTGCTGGAATCTTTCCTTCCTTCTTTGGAGTTAGGTCCTAGAAGACCAGAGTAGCAATTATCGGGACTTTGGAAGCCTTTGTGCAAGTTCCTGGGAATTCTAACTTAAGCTGATGCCAGTGCTGTATGATTAAGGGGGGAAAAAAAGGAATTAAAAAATATTCATGTAAACTTCATTTCTACTCAGATAGATATAAGGAAAAAAAAAGACCATACACTAATCAACACAATTAAGACACAAGTGGTTATTTGTGTTGCACCCCTGGAGAGCTGAAAGGCAACTGAAGGTTCTCCAGGTCAACCTCCCACCCAAGTGTAAGAAATGCCTTCTCAAGTTCCCGATGTTCTGACGGCTAAACTTGCAAGAAACTCTCAACCTCAGCACGGGGTCTGGTCCATTGCTGCAGAGCTTCACCATCAGAGAGGTCTTCGGTTGGTAAGGTGGGAAAATCTATCCGCCTTGGACCTTCACCTTACAGAGGCCTAGCACCCTGCCCTAAGGTGCTTCAAGAGCAGAATCTTCTCCTTCCACACAACTGTTCCTCAAACACTTGTAAGCCAAATGACGCTCACTGTCCATAAACTTCCCTTCTTGGGGATAAATACCTTTAGCTCCTCTCATTGTTCCATATATTTCGGGTTCATCATCCTGCCTATCCTCTCCTGGAGTTTACGAATGCCATTCAGAGCGTAAACATCCATCTGCGTTCAATCCCACTTCAAAAGCGGATCAAATCTAACACAACTGAAAGAGGGAGCCAGACACAGCTGCACCAATCCCCGTAAGGGACTCGATTTACTGAGCGCCAGGGGATTATTCTCGGGAACTAAGTTTGCACTCTCCCCCACCCCCCATTCCAGACCTACTTCTAACTGCGAACACTTCGTTGAACTTCTCAGATCTCAGACCCGGCTAAGTACAAAGAGACTTCTCCTGCCACTGGCGCGAATAACTGTGTTAACACCAAATAAAAGCGTCTGGGAGGATTACCAAGTTAGGGCAGCTGTCATCAGCTGTTCTAAAGAGAGGGGCCCGTTTACAGCCGTACTGGAACTTTTAAGTGCTCGAGCTGGGCTAAGTCACAAGCCCAGAACCGGAGCCCCTTTCCTCCCCTCCTGGCAAGGCCCCGTTTGGAGGAGGGAGGTCCCCGGGGAAGCGGAGTCGGGGACCGGCTGCGGGGGAGGGAGCGGCGCCTCCCGGCAGCTCCGGGCGGGCCTGGGGACCCCGCGGGCCGCAGCGGCGCGGACACCACCCCTTTCCCCGGCGGCCACAGCCTCCGTCTCACCGCGAGCCCCGGGGGCGGCCGGACTCACCCTGGGGGCAGGGACGGGAGATTTGGGGGGCCAGACACCGACCAGGCCCCGTTGGACCCTGTCACAGACCCACACACCCGGACAGAACAAAGAACGGAAGTTCTCTCTATTTCGCTTCCGGGTCGATCCTTTTCATTACCCACCCTATCCCCGTAGCCTCCACGCCCACTTGTTCTCTCTAGGAACTTTGGAGGTGTTCCCCTCTCGGTGATTCGCTGACTCCCGGCCTAGGCCGCGTGGCGGCCGCCAACGCCGGCCCTCGCGCTCCCGCCCGCCGCCGCGCCCCCTGATGGCCGGGCGGGGCGAAGCGCCGCGTCCCTCGGCCTCAGGGCGCATGCGTGGGCGCCCCAGAACCGGCGGGGGCGGCGGGGGTTCCCCCGCGGATCGTCGAGGGCGGAGGAGAGCGCACGTTGGCAGAGCGACCCGGGTCCCGAGCCGACCCGCAGCAAAAAGGAGGACTTCTGAAGGGTTCATCGGTAGAAAAAAATTCACCTTTATTTGAATTTTCCAAATAAACCAAGTTTTGTGTTTGTTTCATGTAAAAATGCCCCCTTTATTTTTATTTTATTTTTTTTTAAAGATTTTATTTATTTGACAGAGAGAGAGACACAGCGAGAGAGGGAACACAAACAGGGGGAGTGGGAGAGGGAGAAACAGGCTTCCCGCGGAGCAGGGAGCCCGATGCGGGGCTCGATCCCAGGACCCTGGGATCATGACCTGAGCCGAAGGCAGACGCTTAACGACTGAGCCACCCAGGTGCCCCAAAATGCCTCCTTTAAATTAAAATCCGAAGAGAACATTCCTGCCCATCAGAGAGTCCCCGTGAGGACAAAACCTGTACAAGCGATGAGAGAGGTCGGGGAAGTTACTAAAATCTATCCGGTGCATCCGAAGAAGACAAGAAGACTGGCGGGCGAGGCCCCCCAGGAGCTGAATGTGTGAGATCCTTGAGGAGAGGAGGGGAAGGTTTCCGTGGTTCGCTCACTTTATGCCCTCACAGGAGGAACCCTGTAAGTGTAGGAATCAAATCCTTCCAGGTCACATACAGAATGAAATCTTGTGATATCCTGAGTAACGCGGGGGCCCTCCTGGCTCCCCTTCCAGCCCTGCCTCCCATTTGATCCCAGTTTCCACTGCATTCCCATATTTATGGCGCCCACAGTCAGCTCTGCGAATGCAACAGACTTCACTTTCCAGTGACGGCAGGCTAAGGACAGCAATTTAAATGACCCAATTCCAGTAAAATATGAAAAGTGCTAGGAAAGAATTTGCAGAAGTGTTGCAGGCCCTGGAAGAGAAGGGGATGCTAGGGCAGAGGAAATAGGACTAAGGCCTGGAGGCAGAACAGAAGTCACTAATAACACCTTGAGGGTGGCCTGAGATGGGTGGGGCCTGACCCATCTCCAGTCCTTCCAGACCATAATGAGAATTTGAGCAAGTACTTGGCATAATCAAGTCGCTCAGTAAACTCAATACCCACCCTCATCCCCACCAAAACCACACACACACACACACACACACACACACACACACACACACACACAAAATCCCCGGGCTTTTTTTTTTAAATCTCTCCTCCATTCCTTTTTCTTCCACTCCTACTTTAGGACAAGAAGGACAGAGATGAGGAAGGAGGCAGGAGCAAGGAGAGCAGGGCAGGGTGGAAATGGTCTCCTCAAAGTGGGATTGTTTGTTCTGTAAAAGGTTCCCTAATGACCATCTGAAGGGAACAGCTCTTAGACACCCAGCACCTTCAATGCTATCAACTTTATTACTCTGGGGCTGAGAAGTCAATTTGTAGCTCATGGTTGGTGTTTGCCCCAGAACCCAGCCAGCTGCCTAATTCCCAGCAAGTTCTCAAAAGCCGTGCTCTTAATGATTATTCTTCTGAGTCCATGGTCTCCGGAGTGTCATGAGTCACCTAGGGGATGCTCAAGGCAATCCACCAAGGTGGGAAAGGAAGTGTGGGAACTTCTGTAAAGCTTTTATCTAAAAGAAAGGAAGAAAATAAGAGTAAAAAAGTAAGCCTTACCGAAAGTCAATAGAAAGGAGGGCACTGGTAGCCTCACTGGGGTCTTCATAGCAGTCTTCAGACAAGGATATGAGCAACCTGGCAGGTAGGAATGGGGGATGGAGAACACAAATATTCTCAGAGCATCTGTATAGGCAGCTAGTTTTGAGAGAATCAGTTGCCAGAGTCTTATATTTTCTATCTGTACACCTTTAAGATTGCTCCCTTGGCCAGGGTGCCCTCCTTCACGGCCATCTTCCCTCTGATGGAAGATAGTCAGGTTTCTCACCCCCAATACTGCTATGTATTGCCCTGGGGTATCAAAAATTTTGGGGTACCAAACAAAAGGACTCATTTGAAATATCGCTGCCAATAAGGATTAGGTGGACAAATCCTTTGTGATTCGAGTGATTTCCCAGTACTTCCCTCCACCAGTAAAAGCAAAGGAGGACAAAACCATTTCTGTTGATAGATCACAGTGTGATTTTGGTATGTAAAATCAACATTGCTATAACTATATTCCTTCTACCACTCATCTTCTCAACTTAACGTGAGCAGGAATTTTCCAACATTTACGTCTATAAAAGCAAAAGTAGAGGGGTGCCTGGCTGGTTCAGTCGCTGGAGGATGCAACTCTTGATCTCAGGGTCTTAGATGTAAGCCCCCCATTGGGCATAAACCTTACTTAAAAAAATTTTTTTTTTAAAGGAAGAAAATTAAAAAAAGCAAAAGCAAAAATAGCAATAGATTTAATACTTTAGTAATAAGTAATGCCCACTTATTGAGCAAAGCCTCTCAAATCTGCACCCAGAAAACACTTGAAAATACGATTTTCTAACCTTTTAAAAAATACTCCAAAATTACGTGTGTCTGGGTGGCTCAGTCGGTTGAGCGTCGACTCTTGGTTTTGGCTCAGTCATGATCTCAGGGTCATGAGATTGAGCCCCATGTCAGGCTCCGTGCTCAGTGGGGAGTCTGGTGGGATTCTCTCTCCTCTTTCTCTCTCTGCACCCCCCCCCCACACTCTTTCTCTCCAAAATAAATAAAAATAAATCTTTAAAAAAAAGGAAATATTTAGACTTTTAAAAAAATTCCAATATTAGTGGCTGGAATTATTTTGTGTATCTGTCTACTTCTCAGTGTCAGTATTCTCTCTCCTCCAGCCCCTACTAGAGTCTCTGAGAGCAGGGACACTGACTGTCTTATTTAGCAATGTAATCCTCCAGAATCTAGAACACTGCCTGATAATAACAACTCTGCAGTGACTGATAAATAAGCAAGTAAATATTTATGGACTTGTTCGTTTACCTCCAGTATGTCCTCAAATATATACAAACCATGCCCCAGATATTGCATGAGACATTTTATTAAAAATTATTCGTTGTTCACCTGAAATTGAAATTTAACAGGTCATCCTGCATTTAATCTGGCAACCCTATCTCCACTGAAATTGTCCTTGTTGAAATTAAGGGGAATGATATTTTAGCTCACTTCCCTCATTTCAAGCCATATATGTGTTCAAATTCTTTTTTCTGCTGATAGAATTCTGCAGTTCCCACCTGAGGGGATAAACTTTATGCTAGGTACACTTCTTTCTCCTGCTAATTCTTTGATTTGACAGGATCCTAAGAAATGTAATTTTAATGACTTTGGGACCTATGGGATCTTCCATTCTTTCATGTTAGGAAAACCATAAAGTTCTCAAGGAGACTTAAATTTGTATGTGGATATTTTACCTGGCTTTGTCTAACTCAAGATCAAAACTTAGAGTCTTTTTACTGCTATTTCCTTTGAGTCAGAAAATACTTCCTCACTGATGTATTTATATTATTAATTTCCTTCCTCATCAATATTGTAAAGTAGTCCATAATACCAATGTGTTTGAATAACAAGATTCAATAGAATTCTCATTCTGAAAGAGCTTCCAATGGCCATTCTTTTATTTTTTTATTTTATTTATTTTTTTTTAATGGCCATTCTTTTAGAATACTTTACTTTGTTAATCATTGTAGACTCTGGCTTTTTAGACTAAATATATGACAATCAACCTCAGCCAATATTCTCTTTGATGCTCAAATTGTCACAACTCTGGCAAACGTGAGCTCATTTTATTTTTTTATTTTATTTCTTTTAATTTTAAAAAAGATTTTATTTCTGAGAGAGAGAGCACAAGCAGGGGTAGCGGCAGGCAGAGCGAGAAGCAGGCTCCCCGATGAACAAGGAGCCCAATGCCGGACTTGATCCCAGGACCCTGGGATCATGACCTGAGCTGAAGGCAGACCCTTAACTGACTGAGCCACCCAGGCATCCCAACATGAGCTCATTTTAGATTGGTCCCTGTGTCATTTCAATATAACCTCATCAAATTTGAAAGCCTTTTGGCACAACAAAATTGCCAGGCTCACCTTATATTTTTTCTGAATATAGAATTAGCTATTTCTCCAAGGAACACTGGTGCCACATAGCCGGGGTGGGGGAGAAATATATGCATATTGGGGCTCACATTATTTCTGGGCAACTGCTCTTGGACAGATATAAAAAAAGATAGGTATTTTATTGTAAAGAAATGAAGTTAATATTGCTACTGCCAATCCAGTTTTACTTAAATTCTTAATTCTACAACTATACTCCTTTATCTTCTATGGGTAAATCTTCATTAAAAAATTTTTTTTTGAAGTAAACTCTACCCCCAACATGGGGCTCAGCCTCAGGACCCTGAGATCAAGAGTCACATGCTCTACTGACTGAGCCAGCTAGGTGCCCCCTTCATTTCAAACTAAATAAATATAATGGTTTATTTTTTTCTGACATTTCAAGTAAATAGTTCTCAAACAATTCAGTAGCCACACAAATGATACAATTACTGAATAAAGTTTAAAATCTTTTAGTCTTTTTTTTTTTTTTTCCATCACGGTCTTTAATGCTGCCTCCCCTTTTTAAAAATTTTATTTCCAGGGGTGTCTGGGTGGCTCAGTTGGTTGAGCATCCAACTCCTGATTTGGGTTCAGGTCATGATCTCAGGGTTGTGGGACTGAGCCCTGCGTTGGGCTCCATGCTGAGGGCAGAGTCTTCTTGTCTCTCTCCCTCTGCTGTCCCTGCTACCCCGGCTCTCTCTTAAATAAATAAAATCTTTCAAAAAATTTAACTGTTTTCTTCTTTAAAAGATTTCATTTGGGGCGCCTGGGAGGCTCAGTTGGTTAAGCACCTGCCTTCGGCTCAGGTCGTGATTTCAGGGTCCTGGGATCGAGCCCTGCGTCTGGCTCCCTGCTCAGAGGAGAGCCTGCTTCTCCCTCTTACCGTTTGTGCTTGCTCTGTCAAACAAATAAAATCTTAAAAATATTTTCATTTATTTGCGAGAGTGAGCGAGAGTGTACGAGGGGGGGCGGGGGGAGTGAAGAGCAGAAGGAGAAGCAGACTACCCACTGAGCAGGGAGCCCGATGACACGGGGTTCGATCCCAGGACCCTGGGATCATGACCTGAGCCGAAGGTAGACACCCAACCGACTGAGCCACCCAGGTGCCCCTAAAATGAGGTATTTCCTATTAGCTTGGTATAAAGTTTCTATGTCTTCAATAAGTTATATATTTTTAAGGCATATAACATGGTAAATTTTGTGTATTCTACAATTTAAAAAGTTGGAAAAAAATGATTGAAATGTGAACATATACTGGCTCTGACATTACTAGAAATGTAGTAATAAGAGTCAAAATTGGCTTATTCACCTAGAATCATATTTTCGAATCGTATACTTGGACTATATGTAAGTCACTGTAGGTAGACTAGATGGGGTGAAATTAAGCCATTACATAGAAATGTGGATACAGCTATGTTATTTCCCATCTCAAGATAGATCAGACACTTCTGTCTCCTCGTAGCAGACAATCTCCACCAAAGAGAATTCTGGAGGTGGGCTGCAAGAGAAGAGCTGCTGCCCTGATTTCCAGGCTAGCACTTCGAGGTTATTCTAGAATTTATAAAGTCACAACATATTTCCGGGGATGCACAAAGCTGTCACTTCATCCACAAATATACATGTTACTGGTGTGAGTGAGTCCCCTCAATTCATCAGATCACCACATTTGGGGAGACAAAGGGGTAGAAGCACTGCTGCCCCCAAGTGCCAGGGGTAGAATTGCAAGATACAGGATGCCCCATTAAATTTGAATTGCACATAAGCACTGAGAATAATTTTTTTAGTGTTAAGTATGCCCCCAATATTATCTAGAATCCAGATTAAGTCCTGTACATCTGTCTGCGTGTGTGTGTAAACATGCGTATCTGGGTGATATGGGGGGGTGCTCGCAAGCATCTTCAGACCAAGACAGCCTGAAAGCCCCCTGGGGACAGCTTCTTCCCAGTCTCCCAGGGGTCCTCAGCCACTCTCCTGGAGCCACGGAGGCACTGCCTAACCACAGCTGGACACTGGGACTGGAGCAGAGCTCAGGTCTACCAGTTTCTCCCATTTGTTATGTTGTGTGAAGGTCCCCACACAGAAGCCACCAGATCAGCAGTGCACCCACTATTGGCTTTTTTTCTCCCCTCCTTTCCCGCTCCCTCACACCTGGCTTCCTGGAGCCATCTCCCTAAGCAACCTATCTGCCCCCAAGCCCTTGTTGCAGGCTGTCCTAGGGGAAACCCAAACTGTAACAGTCGGTACTGGAAGTGGCCCTAGAAACTGAGCCCTCAGGATGGGATTCTGGAACAGGTCACTCGCTGGTCAGATGGTTAGTAAGAGGAGCCTGGTAATGAGCGCGGTAGTCATGACTCCTGGCATGCTCTACCTGGCCGTTACGGAGATTTCTACCAGGCACGGCAGGATATGAGGTTCTGGTAGAAGGGGAAGCATGAGTTTCTGAAACAGTCCTAGAACTTGAAACCTTATTGGGATAGTGGCAATTACAAGGACTGCAGGTTCTCTCTCAAGCTTTGAAGAAAGAAAATTATAGGCTTAGTTCAGCCAACTATCATTTCAGGGCATGTTGTGAAAGCCAAAGTCGCCCACAGGAGGGATTAAAGAGATCCCCATCTTCTGCAGCAAGAGCAGACTGGCCTGAAAACTAGCACAGGGTTGATTGTGAGGGGGGCAGAACTGCAGAGGCAGCTAAATGCAAAGCCTTGCCAAGTCATTTATGCCAAAATTCTGGGTCCTGATTGGGATCCTGATGCATCAGAAATCTGGGGAGGCGTGCTCGAGCACCTCAAGCCCCAAATTCTCCAGAACCCTCTGGTCTAACAAACGCACTCCCTCCCCCCCTTGCTGTAGGAGAGTAAACTTGCTTGGAGACCACGCAAAGATCTCACCTGACTATAGTCAGGGAACAGACAGGATGGACTTAAAGGAATCATGCTGGATATTACTGAGTTGTGGAGTTTAGAAGGAAGTTTCAGAGTCAGATTTTCAGACTGTGGCAGAGACAGAATATACACAACCAAAATGCACATGAGGCTGACAAACGTTCTCCATGATGAAATAAATGTGTTCAGTATGCAGAAAAAAAAAAAAAAAAGGCAGAACACAGACCAAGATGCAGTTACTCTATACACTCTACCCCAATTTCCCAATATGGACCTTCACGAGTACGAAAAGTTCTAATTACCCCAAATCCAAATTTCCCCATAACTAAAACCGGCAGGAATAGTTTCCTCTCTTGGGAAGTGTTCAGTAACCAACATACCATTTAACAGTCCTGAGGCACCATTACAAGATGTTGTAAGTTTATTCCGAATCAGATTAAATTGTGTTCAATGTGGCTCAATTCTTTACAAATCTTATACTTCTCGAATATATGTTAAAACAGTTAAACAGTTTCAGTGTTCCTTCCTTAATTATACTGGATATACTCAGTGTAACTATACAAAAGGCAGTGCTGGCCTGGCTTGGGACCCGAGGCGAGGGGACCGCGCCCCGGAGGGCTGGCCAGTGAGGAATGCTCCGCCGCCCTCCAGCCCCTCTGTGCCACCATGCCACCACTGAGCACCCACTCCCCAGACACCCCTTGATGTGTTATGAGTGAAACAAAATCTACGACTAGAGTTTATATCGCAATTACTGGGCTTCTCCCTAGCATCCATGGGCTAAAGTTTAATAAAAACAAAACCCACCCAGAGAGCATTACTTGACAGTTAAAGCACTTCTCCCTCTCCAGGGTGGACTCTCTGATGTTTGGAAAGATTTGACTTACTACAGAAGGTTTTTCCACAGTGATTACACCAGTAGGGCTTCTCCCCGGTATGGATTCTATGGTGTTTATTAAAATTTGAGCTGTGGTTGAAGGCTTTCCCACACTCCTTACATTTATATGGCTTCTCTCCAGTGTGGAGCCTCTGGTGAGAACTAAGACCTGCGTGCTGACTAAAGCTCTTCCCACACTCGTTACACTGGTAAGGTTTCTCCCCAGTGTGTATCCGATAGTGTCGGATGAGGCTGCCTTTACCACTGAAAGCTTTTCCACAATCTTTACACTGATATGGCGCCTCTTCGGTGTGCATTCGCTGATGTTTAAGGAGGTCTGAGCTCTGACCAAAGGCTTTCCCACACTTACAGTCATAGGGCCGCTCTACCAAGTGTGTTCTGTAATGAAGGGTGAGGTTTGAACTGTGGCTGAAAGCTTTCCCACATTTGGTGCATACGTACGGTTTCTCCCCAGTGTGTGTTCGCCGGTGTTTGGTGAGATTTGAGCTATTACTAAAGGCTTTTCCACACTCGGCGCATATGTACCGCCTCTCTCCTGGGGCAGGTTTGGCGGGAATCAATTCTCTGCCTTTCTTGGAACCTTTGTCTAGGAGAGGAGTTTTTGTTCCCCTTTCCTTTTCAAGGTTTACCCACTGCCTTTCTAACCTGGCCTCACATTTACTGGCAATAATAATAACATCCCTTTTGAGTTCTTGAGATTCTTCAGAACTTTTCTGCTTGTCTGTTGATTCCTCATTCTGGGGGTTCGAGTTACAATCTGAAACAAGAAGTAGAATAAGAACAGGTCAGTTGTTTTGTGTTCTGAGAAGAAATTGTTGAAGGAGAAATAGAAACGTCAGCTGACATGGATGGTGACCAAGTATCACTCGGTGAGAAGTCACAACAGGACAATGACACAAATAAGTCACCACCAGATCTAGTTTACAGCACAAGGCTTTCACACCAGCCCCCAGCAGCAGCTATGACGATATGACGAGGACATAGCCTTCTCTGCCAGAAGAAGAACTTCATATAAAGAGGGCACGGAAGCAAAACCAAGCCTACTGGGACAGAAACAAAGGAGCTGGGGGATGCTCAGGCAGAAAGAAACAAGTAAGAAATATTACCGAATGGTCAAAGTTGATTAAGGAAAATAAAAAGGGTAATTAAGGGAGAGGAGGCTAGTGGCAAACTCATGAAATCCATATTCTCACAGAAGTGGAATATAAAAGCAACAAAAAACAGGGAACACTACATCAAAAACTAATGATGTAATGTATGGTGATTAACATAACATAATAAAATTAAAAAAAAAAAATCAAACCAAACCAAACAAAAAAAAAGGCAACAAAAGAGGACATTCAGTCCACGTATGACCAGGCTAGTCCCAGCTCATTATTAGTTTAAATCAAAGTGCCCACCTCCCAGGAGGGTTTGATTCCCAGCACGTACCCTACAGTGGCTGTCTCACCATCTTTTTTTTTTTTTTTTTTTAAAGATTTTATTTATTTATTTGACAGAGAGACAGCGAGAGAGGGAACACAAGCAGGGGGAGTGGGAGAGGGAGAGGCAGGCCTCCCGCGGAGTAGGGAGCCCGATGCGGGGCTCGATCCCAGGACCCTGGGATCATGACCCAAGCCGAAGGCAGACGCCCAACGAATGAGCCACCCAGGCGCCCCTGTCTCACCATCTTTTAGTTCTAAAGTTAATACTGCTAAACCAGACTGAAGCCATCTATCTTTTTTAGAGCACTGCACTAGGCGCAGGCACACTTACAAGTCCGTCTAACCCATCCACATACACGGAAAAGGGGAGTAAGAGAAATCCACACTGAACCAGGGGCTCCCTGACACCTGTCGGCACCCGAGGAGTACAGAAGCCTCTGTCAACGAGGTACCTCCCTCTCAGCCCCTTCCCTGGCCCCTGGCGCCCTCTCTCCACTCGACCATCTCTTTCCTCCAGCCGCCAGCAGCAACCGTCCAGCTGCGTGCACTCTCACCCCCTGCCCCCTGGGACCACAGCCGCGGCAGATAAAAGTCCCCTCCACTCTCGGTGATGAGCAATCACTTGGCTACACATACAGACTTTCCTTCAAGTTGCCGTGTACTCTGTGTGGGAAATAAGTAACTCAATAAATAAGCGAAACATTTTAAATAACCTTATGAGGCAGAAGCTGAGAAGATCTTACCTGGGACCATTTCTGCATAATCCAATGCTGATTTTAACAGGTTCTTCGCTCAGTCATTAACAAATGAACAAGCCTCATCTCTCACTGGTTCCTTCAACCTGTCACACCTCTGTGAACAGTCCCTTTTTTAAACTCACTTCGACCAACCCTTTTAAGAGTGTGTCATGTTCCCCCCACCCCCCCAAGCTAGGACTCTAGCTGAGATGCACGCACTTGGGAGGAAAGGCACTCAGGTACTCATCATCCTGCCCAGGCAGCCAGACCAGGCAAGTCAGTCTAGGGCGACTGCCTCACAACCAGTAATGAGAATTATTCTGTTTCTTCCACCACAAAGGCCTGGGGCACCAAGCACGCAGCACGACAGACAGTCCCTACCTTGACTCTTTCTCGGCTCTGGAGTGAAATCCTGCTCTTCCCCAGTCTCCTGGATGTATAAGGGCTCCCAACCTTCGCATCTGTGACGGGTCTCCACAGACTGCGGCTGCGTGTTGCTTGGAAACTTTGCTGTTCCTGAAGAGGACCTCTTCTCCCAAACCTGTTGCTGTTCATTTGGAGGAGGTGAGACCTAGAGACAACCACGAATGGCGGGGTTTGTGCACAGCTCACCTCAGAACTACAGGTGACCCCTGAACACGGGTCTGAACTACGCAGGTCCACTTACACACATATATGTATTTTTCGATACATCCAGTACAATAAATGTATTTTCTCTTCCTTATGGTTTTCTTAATGTTTTCCTTTCTGTAGCTTACTTTACTATAAGAACATGGTATATAACACACATAACACACAAAATAAGTGTTGACTGACTATTTATGTTATTGGTAAAGCTTCCGGTCAACATTAGGCTATTTATTTAGAAGTTAAGCTTTGGGGAATCAAAAGTTATATTGGGATTTTCAAATGCACGTGTGCTGAGGGGAGGGGGGTGACAACCCTAACCCCTGGGTTGTTCAGACTTTTCAACTGCAGAACGAAAGAAAGCCTCAGGAGAGCTAAGGTACAACCGCTAGGAAAAAGAAAAGAAACACATCCATCTCATTCCACTCCCACGGCTAAAGATCAATACTGGACAGAAGAAGAACAGGAGGAAACATGATCTAAGTCAGCAGAAGCTTCCATTCAGCCCCTCCCATTGGATGGATAAACCCAGTCCTGCCCAAAGTGCTCTATTCCCAGCCTCACAGCATGTAAGTTCTCCCCAGCCTACCTGCTGTCCTGGCTCGTCCAGTTCCTGCTCCAGGTCTTCTAGGAGAGTGACGGCCTCTTCGGCGCTCTCCGGGCAGTGCTCCTGCACCCAAGCCTGGAGCTCCTGGGGCAGGATGGTCAGGAACTGCTCCAGCACCAGCAGCTCCAGGATCTGCTCCTTGGTGTGGATCTCGGGCCTCAGCCACTCGCAGCAGAGCACCCGGAGCTGGCTCAGGGCCTCCCGGGGGCCAGGCGTGTCATGGTAGCCAAACTGCCGGAAGCGCTGGCGGAACACCTCCAGGCTAGGAAGGCTCTGCCCTTCCTCTTCATCCTCATCTTTAACCACCACAGGTCCCCTCTCCCGTGGAGGCCGAGGGCCCCGAACTGCAGCCATGCCCAAAACCTTGGTCATCACACAGATTCCAGAAACAGTCTCACTAGAGATGGGACTCTGTGGAGCAGGAAATATCGGTTCCTCTGGGTTTCTGGTTCTTTAGGGCTACGCGTTCAACCTGAGAAAATATGGTTACCATAAATTACAAAAAGAAAAAAAGGATGCTTTTCAGGTCTTGACAGCCACACCTTTAGCACAAGAAATTGTGGAAATTACAGCTACCATAAAATTATCATACAAAAATTACTGTTCAAAATCATTCGGGAGTCAGTTCAGGATATCCTAATCTTGCATTGTCTCCACTCTAAAAAAAGGGCACAATGGCATACTTTTAAAATTAAATTTAAATTAACTTTGCTCCAAAAACTGTTTCAGAATCTTACAACTCCAAGATTTCAACAGGATATCTACAGGCCAAACGCAGCCTTCCAAATCTAAGACTTTGAGCTTCAATATTAAAAATTTGCTAGCCAAGGATGTATGACTGGCTCAGTTAGTAGAGCATGCGACTCTTGATCTTAGGGTCGTGAGTTCAAGCCCCACATCACTCCCTACTTCACTAAATAAATAAACAAACAAATAAATAAATAAATAAATTGCTAGTCAAACGATGGGGCTAGTCAGCATAACCAGGAATCATGTTAGAAGGCTGGAATTAACTAGAGTATTTTAAAATAATTGAGTATAATTAATAATGTAATTTAAAAAATCTGTTTTTCAAAGATCCCATTTATTTATTTGAGAGACTGCGAGGATGTGGGGGGTTGGGGGGAGACAAGCAGACTCTGTACTGAGCTCAGAGCCCCACGCAGGCTGATCCCATGACCCTGAGATCAAACAGAGCCGAAACCAAGAGTCGGACGCTTAACTGACTGAGCCACCCAGGTGCCCCAATGATATAATTCTGAGCTTCACTTGACCCACTTTTAAGTAGGGCATATGCAAGTTTTTAAATGTCCTTTACCTTTAGGTTTCACAGAAAGACAAGTGGAATGACAGAGATTAAACTAACAGTAACCTATATTCTTACAGAGGTATTTATTTCGATGAGAGATATATTGCTGAGAAGGAACTGAGGGGAAAAAAATTAAACCAGAGATGATACAAATGCAAAGTGCTTAAAAGTATTTTTCTTTTAAATATCAAATATTATAAACATGTCGGTCAGTTCATACATTAGAACACCGAAAACATCTGTAATAAATATAATTACTTCTATTTTCCTCATTTGCCAAAAGTGAAGTCCATCTACTCAACATTTACTTGAATGCCATGGGCTTGGAGCTGGGAGTGCAGTGATGAGCAAGCCAGACGCACTCCCACCCCCACGGAGCTTTCAAGTTTGTGGGAGAGATGGAAAATAAATGAGTAAAGAGACATCAGAATCAGACTACAATTATCAGCATTCATTAAACATATTCTGAAAGACACCTGCATGAATTAGCCTTCCATGCTTGTGACTGGCTTTCCTGAGCATGTTTCCAACTGTTAAGCAGCACCTGTCATGTGTCACATAGATGTCCCACTCTGAGCGTGGATAATTGAGAGCAGGAAAACTCCAGCAAAGTCTCAACAAAGAGCCAAACAGATAAAAACCTACGTGGGTTTTTGTTATGTGAAACTATGCTGATAACAAGGGTAGAGACCATAAAAAGGAGGCACAAATGACTTACAGAAGATGAGGAAATAGGAGTCACAAATAATCTAAATCTAAGGCATTTAAAAACTTGAGAATGAAAAAAATAAAAATGAAAATAAAAACTCGAGTATACTCCTGGCTCACACGCACATCGTTTTCCATGGATCTGGCTTGTATAACCTGAATATCAAGTCTCACATATGGCCCCATAATCACAGCAAAGGAAAAAGGATAAAACACGAACAGTGGTCTTGCTGGGTTGTAAATGACTTCGGTTTTCTAAATTCTTTTTTTCATTTCCCAAATTTCTTTTTTCTTTTTAAAAGATTTTACTTATTTATTTGATAGAGAGAGACACAGCGAGAACAGGAACACAAGCAGGGGGAGTGGGAGAGGGAGAAGCAGGCCGAGCAGGGAGCCTGATGCAGGGCTTGATCCCAGGACCCTGGGATCATGACCCGAGCTGAAGGCAGACGCTTAACGGCTGAGCCACCCAGGCGCCCCATCATTTCCCAAATTTTCTATAATGGGTGTTGTTATTTTTATATCAGAAAATCAGAATATCTTTAAAGACAAACAGAACAGTTTTTACTACTCATGCCCAAACTTCATGGCCTTCAAAACTAAAACAAAACCACCCCAAGAAAACAAAAAAGCAATTCCAGACCATGCAAAGCCCCCCGCCACAAATGTACATGTTAAAGCTTTTGTATCGTCTTGTATTAAGTTATTTAGTTTTACCCGTTTAGTAAACACACATTAAAAACATATTTTATATGAACTACCAATTCTGGTAATTAAAAAAAATACGAGGGCCACCTGGGTGGCTCAGTTGTTGAGCGTCTGCCTTCGGCTCAGGTCACGATCCCGGGGTCCTGGGATCGAGCACCGCATCGGGCTTCCTGCTCCGTGGGAAGCCTGCTTCTCTCTCTCCCACTCCCTCCCTGTGTTCCCTCTCTTGCTGTCTCTCTCTGTCAAATAAATAAATAAAATCTTTTTTTTTTTTTAAAGATTTTATTTATTTATTTGAGAGAGAGAATGAGAGAGAGAGCACATGAGAGGGGGGAGAGTCAGAGGGAGAAGCAGACTCCCTGCTGAGCAGGGAGCCCGATGCGGGACTCGATCCTGGGACTCCAGGATCATGACCTGAGCCGAAGGCAGTTGCCCAACCAACTGAGCCACCCAGGCACCCATATAAATAAATAAAATCTTTAAAAAAATATGAAATGGGATTCTAGGACTAGAACCTCAGTATGTATGTAACCTTTTATGAGAAATGCAGTAATTATCAGCTGCTAATTAGTCAGAATTCTAGGGATGCCAGTCCTTGGGACTCCCCTCCACTGTACCCCCATTCTTTTTTTTTAAGTTTTTTTTTTTTTTTATTATTTATTTGACAGAAAGAGATACAGCGAGAGAGGGAACACAAGCAGGGGGAGTGGGAGAGGGAGAAGCAGGCTTCCCACAGAGCAGGGAGCCCAATGTGGGGCCTGATCCCAGGACCCCGGGATCATGACCTGACCCGAAGGCAGACGCTTAACGACTGAGCCACCCAGGCGCCCCTGTACCCCCATTCTGAAGCATCCTATGAGATGTCAACAGGTGTCCTGACAGGGTGGACCAGAATCAGCACCACCCACTCCCTCATGCTGCCCTGCACACCCAATATACTGCTGGAGCGCCCAAGTTCAGGATAACTTGAAACTGAGCTGGGACAGGAGCACACCATCTCGTTTCCTAAAATAAAGGCATTAGCACTCAAGGCTAAAATAACCTTAAAATAACAGATGTAGTAGTGCCGGGAGCATTCATTTGAAATGCTTTGAAGTAGGTCTCCGCAGTGCTGAAATACTTGTTTGCAACTGGTTACAAAATTTCACACTCCACCCAGAGAAGGGCATCCCTACAACAGGAAAGACACTGGAATCTGTTGGGGCTGCTCAGCTTCTGGGATCAAGCCTGGGAGACTCAGCAAGACACGAGGAGTTATGTAACACAGGTGGCATTAAACAGGGAGTGACCTATCATTCATGCGGATCTGCTCCCAGAAGGGCATATCCAAACCCACAGATCACATAACTGCCTCGGCAAAACATGTACACGGTGACAATCAAAAGCTGGGGCTTGTGGCCGCCTCAGCTAGTAGAGTGTGTGACTCTTGATCTCGGGGTTGTAAGTTTGAGCCCCATGCTGGATGTAGAGATTACTCTAAAACAAACAAAAAAATCTTAAGAAAAAGCTTCCCTTAGACGCTGCCCACATTCAAATTCATGTCTTTGCCAAGACCACAAATGAGTGGAGGGCCTGGCACTTGGACCCCTTTGTCCTTGCTGCATTCATTCTCCTTGGAGATTTCATCTGGTCACACGGCTTGAATTACCATCTATATACTCCCAACCGCCAATTTACCTCCAGCCTGGACCTCTCTTCTGAACTCTAGACTCATACAACCAACTACTACTTGACGTCGCCACCAGCATGACCAATGGCACCTCAAGTTCAAGATGTCCAAAACTGCAGTCCCCATTATCCCCCCCACCGCCCCCGGCTATTCATCTCAGTTAACGGCAACTCCATCATTCTGTTTTCTTGGACCAAAAAACCTGGTTATCTCAGACTCCTCCTTCACATTCTACATATAATTCATAAGCAAATCCTGTGAGCTCTACATCCAAAAGACCCCCTGTTCAACCAATTCTCACTACCTCCAACACTGCCATCCCAGCCCATCACCTCTTGACCAGTGTACTGCAAGAGCCTAAGTGCTTCCTCTTTTGGCCCTTGGTCTATTGCCAACAAGCAGCCAGAGTGATCCTGTTAAAATACAACAGAAGTGATCCCTCTCCCTCTGTCCCTCCCCCTGTGTGTGTGCTCTCTCTAAAATAAATAACTAAATCTTTAAAAAATAAAATCTCTAAAAAAATAATAAAATAAAATAGAGTAAAACATTTAAATTGAAAAATATGGGGGACTGGGGGGAAAGCAGCTTTGACAAATGCTATTCTATTATGGAGTGGTAGTAAAGAGAAATATGTTAGCTGTTAACTTCAAAACTTAGTTGAAGCAGACCATTTTTAGACTTCATTAGGTATTTTTAAAAAGTTATGAAGTGTTTTTCTTTTACGATTATTTTTTAATTTTTTAATTTTTATTTTTTTAAGATTTTATTTATTTGTCAGAGAGAGAGAGCACAAGCAGGGGCAGAGGCAGAGGGAGAAGCAGACTCCCACTGAGCAGGGAGCCCGACGTGGGACTCGATCCCAGGACCCTGGGATCATGACCTGAGCTAAAGGCAGACGCTTAACCGACTGAGCCACCCAGGCATCCCACAATTATTTTTTAAAAAAGGTGCCTGGCACCTGGGTGGCTCAGTTGGTTAAGCGACTGCCTTTGGCTCAGGTCATGATCCTGGAGTCCTGGGATCGAGTCCCACGTCAGGCTCCCTGCTCAGCAGGGAGTCTGCTTCTCTCTCTGACCCTCCCCCCTCTCATGCTCTCTCTCTCTATCTCATTCTCTCTCTCAAATAAATAAATAAAATCTTTTAAAAAATAAAAATAAAAAAAATAAAAAAGGTGCCTGCTTTGTCTCTAGGAACAATATAATTAATTTCTCACTCTCATCCAACAATTATCAGAATATTGATTTGATGAAATAAAATTTCTATTGGGGCAAGATGGAATTTTGAGAATTTTAATGTTAATTAAAAGGGAGACATATGGGGACGTGTGGGTGGCTCAGCTGGTTAAGCTTCAGCCTTCGGCTCAGGTCATGATCCCGGGGTCCTGGGATCGAGTCCCGCACTGGGCTCCTTGCTCAGCGGGGAAGCCTACTTCTCCCTCTCTCTCTGCCACTCCCCCTGCTTGTGCTCTGACAAATAAATAAATAAAACCTTCAAAAAAAAGGGGACACATATGTTCCCAAAAGATTGAAAAACACTGTTTCTGTAAGAGAACTCTAAGTATCAAAAGTCTTCTTGGCAGGAATCTTCAGTTGAATGTTTTTAAGTTCTATGAATTTTGGTGTGGTGTTCCCCACTTAGCTATTTCTGAGTAAGAGCTGACAAGATTGAGGGATGATTGAGGGATGACAGACCTCATCAGTAATCTGGGGATGTTTTGGCTGTAAAAGACTGATTATTCAGTACTTTGTTGAAACAAAAGATACCATCACTGATCAATTCCAATGAGACATGATGTGACTAATTCACACCTCCTATAAAGACGCCACTGTTGCTCAGAACATTCTGGAGGTGGGGGGGCGGGAAGGGAGTTCCCTTTCTAACCTGCCTTCAGAGGCTTTTGTCTGCTACATAGTATTTCAACCATCCTCTAAGGTATTAAAAAATTTTTTTTGACCTTGAAACTGATTATGGAACCAGCATGATTTCAGATGCTATTTCTTTGTTTCAAAAATTACTTAATATTCTAGATTTCAGTCATATGTGAAATGTAAGAAATGAAACAAGCGAACAAAGAAAGCAACAAACCAAAACATACTCTTAGCTACAGAGAATGAACTGTAGGAGATGGGTGAAACAGGTGATGGGGATGAAGGAGGGCACTTGTCTTGATGAGCGCTGAGTAATGTATAAAATTGTTGGATCGCTATATTGCACACCTGAGACCAATATAACAAATACCTTTTTGAAGGTTTTTGAGTAATGTATAAAATTGTTGGATCGCTATATTGCACACCTGAGACCAATATAACAAATACCTTTTTGAAGGTTTTATTTATTTATTTGATACTCTAAATACCAAAAAAAAAGTTTCTAACAGATCTACTGCAAACATACACAATGCTTACTTTTACTTTTATCAAACAATTGTAACTAGCTGACAACATTATGACAATCTTGTCCTCCTTTGAAATCACACAAGCCATTTTCCAGTTTGGCAACTCTAACTCCAAGGCTCAAAGGCTAGCAGCAGAGGTTTATTGATTTATTTTTTATTTAAAAAAAAAAATAGGGGACACCTGGCTGGCTTAGTCATAAGAGCATGTGACTCTTGATCTCGGGGTTGTGAGTTTGAGCCCCACATTCAGCATAGAGCTTATTTAAAAAAAATTTCAACAGGAGAAAATCACATTTAGCTTGGTATGTACAGGGAGTCACACAAACATGAAATTCCAAAGGCAGTCTGGCAACATGGAGGCTTATATAACAGCCTGAGCTAAGGAGAGGGGTCTGAGGATACTAAGACGAGGAAGATCATTAGCAGGAAGGTGACAGGAGATGTTTGCAAAACAGAAGCTGCCCTATTATGCAGGTTTTTTAGGTAAAGGAGAATCTCCTTGATAGCTCTCTTTCTGGTATAGGCAGGCACTTGAGGGGAAAGGTGAAGAGCCTTTCCTGAATCTGCTGGGTTTCAATTGCTTTTAACTCAAATACTATTCATGTAAAGTGCCCCATCTTGGGGCAGCCTGCCCTTGGCTCCTGAAGTTCCCTCCTCTGAAAAATCGAAGTTTCACACATTGTAAGTCTAGTACCAGCAGAGGTTTAGCATACAAATCTGCACATAACACCCAGCTGTTGACAACCGTTTTATTAATTTCTCTGTTTGGCACACAAAAGTCACAGCCTGGTCTCTGCCTCCTCATACTGTCTCATCACTCCCCTCCTCATTTCCTATGACCCATTAATGCTCAATTTTCAGGGCAGATTTCTATTTGTCTTTCAAATCTCAGCTTAATAATAAATACACAAAAAGACACTTAACCTTAGTTATAATAAAAGACATGAAAATTAAAGCTACAATGAAACGCTTCCATCTATCAGACTGGTAAAGATTTCTTCAAAAATCCAATAATGCTCTGTATTGATTCCCGCCCCCCACCCCGAGAATGCCAGTTATTTCACATTTGGTCATGTTGAGTTTGCCTAAAGGTTCACTCAGGGATGCCCTCCAGGTCTTGGCTTCTGAATTTTTCTTTCTTCTTTTTTTTTTTTAAATTTATGATTGATTGATTGTAAGCTCTATGCCCAACGTGGGGCTTGACCTTATGACCTTGAGATCAAGAGTCACATGTTCTACTGCCTGAGCCAGCCAGGCGCCCAGGCTTCTGAAGTCCCGGGACTTCTTTTTTTTTTTTTTTTTAAGATTTTTATTTATTTATTTGAGAGAGAGAGAGAGTGAGAGAGACAGCACATGAGAGGGGGGAGGGTCAGAGGGAGAAGCAGGCTCCCTGCCGAGCAGGGAGCCCGATGTGGGACTCGATCCAGGGACTCCAGGATCATGACCTGAGCCGAAGGCAGTGGCTTAACCAACTGAGCCACCCAGGCGCCCCTGAAGTCCCGGGACTTCTAATGAGGCTCGGTTCCCACAGCAGGTCTCCAAGCCCCTCAGGCGTGTTCTCATCAATTAGCCCTGAGTTGGGACTTCCTGTTGAGAGCCAGGGGAAAAAAAGAGAAGGCAACCCGAGTCCGACTGACGGCTCGGCTCAGGAAGAGCCCAGAAAAACTGCTCTGGAAAGAGAATGAGGCAGTTTCATTTGTGAAACCCCCGGGGCGGGGCGGAAAAGGCTTTCCCGCGAGCAAGAGCCTCCGCCACCTGGGGCTGGGTAGAAGCGCGGGGCTCCTCCCTGAAGACCTCCCAGGGCGGGTCAGCCAGGGTTCTCCAGAGGCCACAGCTGCTCAACCTACTCCTCCCTCCCCGAACCCTTTCGGCCAAGGCTCTCTCTCTCGCCCGCCACGCGAACCAGGAACCGAGAGACTCACCGCATTTGAATCCGCTCGAAGCGCTCGTACACCTCGACGCACCCTGCAGCCGGCGCAGCCGGAAGTGCGTCAGGGCCCCGCCCCCGCTGGAGTCTAACTGGGCCGTAGCGGTCCCTCTAGGAACTGGGAAAGTCGTCTCTGCATCTCGGTGTCTCGGGTTCGTGGGGGTCGAGGCGCTTTGGGGACAGACGGAGTCGCTCCACTACGGGAACACGACCTAGTTCCACCCACCTCCCTTTTTTTTTAACCAAAGAAGTGCCAACCAGGTGAAGGCTTTGGCCGTTCTCCCACCCCATCTCCGACGTCCCGGTCCAGGGAGAGGGTCCCCTCGTGGACTTCAGAGCCCTGTTCACCCGTGACCTGGGCCCGTCGCTTCGTGAGAACTTGATCCACGTTTATGGACACGGAGCCCCACGTTTGGCCCACGAAGCCAGAGATTGAGTGATCACTGTCAGACTTGAGTAACGGTGGCATCAATTTGAACAGAATTCTGGGCAGAAATCTCAGAGGCTGCCTTCTAAGGTGCTCCTGATGCTGTGGGGCTTGTTGAAGAAGTCTCTGCCTTTTCTCCCGCTGCTTCTGCTAAGCTGCAGGTTTCAGACTAGATTCTCAGTGTTTCTTTTTTTTTTTTCTTAAAGATTTTATTTATTTATTTGAGAGAGAGAATGAGATAGAGAGAGCATGAGAGGGGGGAGGGTCAAAGGGAGAAGCAGACTCCCTGCTGAGCAGGGAGCCCGATGCGGGACTCGATCCTGGGACTCCAGGATCATGACCTGAGCCGAAGGCAGTCGCTTAACCAACTGAGCCACCCAGGTGCCCTCAGTGTTTCTTTCTGCACCACCCCCTCCAGCCCCCACTGAGTTTGCTTTTGCCTGATCCCTCCTCAAAAGGCACACATGCTGAAGGACAGCAGCATGCCTGCACATGAAATTCCCTGCCTAAATGCACCCTGACTTTATAGAAACATGGTATCATTTCCCCCTTTTTTGGGGGGCGGGTCATTAATTTTTGTTTTTTTTTAATTTTCCAAAGATAAACGTAGAGAGGATGACAGTGAGCCTCCATGTAGCAACTGGCCAGTTTCAACAGTCGTCACATGGTCAGTCTTGTTTCATTCATTCATTCCCCCCATGCATGGTCAGACATCTAAGATGGGTGGGTTCTGGCTGCCACCTGTTAAGAGGCACCAAAAAGCCAATGGTGGCCCAGAAATGAGCAAATTGGAGGGTGTGAGGTCTGAACACCATACCATTCCACTGGAGAGAATCTGGAGAACTCTTCCTTACTTTAGGTAGGAGAAGAGGGGAGAATGAGGGACAAAGTAGTCACAGTTTTCAAATATGTAAAGAGCTGTCATTTCCAAAAGATATGTGTTTTATAGGACCCCAGAATTCAGAACTAAGACCAATGAATGGAAATGCTAGAAAAGTTCAATGTAAGGAATGACTTCCTAATAAAGTTGCTCAAAATAGCCACTTCCTGTATCATCTGGTGCTGTCTTGGATAGGTGGGAGAGCCCTGGGGATGGGGAGGACAGGAGTATTGCAGAGCACGTTTCTGGGTTTCATACAGCTTGCCTGCCCCATACCCCTGTTAGTTTTTCCTTGACTTCCAACCCTTTCACAACACTCCTTCACTGTTACCATTCCCTCCATACACCTCCTTAGAGCACTTACTATGGGCAAGGTACTGTTAAGCACTTGGTTGCACTTCCTTATTGCTCCATTAAAAACCTCAAAACTGAGTGACTTAACGCAACAATCATTTCTCATATGATCTCACAAGTCTGTGATTGGCTGAGTTCTCCTGCTTCCTGTGGTGTCCTCTAAGAAGCTGGGATGGCTGGTAGTTGATGCTGGCCCATAGACTGGAAGCTCAGCTGGGATGTGGGCCTTGGGGTTCAGTGCTCCTCCGTGTGAGCGTCTCCCCATGGCTGCTTGGGCTTCCTCATGATATGAGTCGCTTCCTTAAGAGGTCAAGGCAGAATTTGCAGATGTTTAGGGCCCAGCCTTGGATCTTTGCCTAGCCATGCAACCAGTGAGCTGTGACGTTGAGGCTTGAAGGAAATCCTTCCAACTCCAAGCTTGTTGCTCTTTCTAAAGCAAAGGAGGGGCGCCTGGGTGGCTCAGTCAGTTAAGTGTCTGACTCTTAATTTCGGCTCAGGTCATGATCTCAGGGTCGTGAGATTGAGCCCTGTGTCGGGCTCTGCACTCAGCCGGGAGTCTGCTTGTGATTCTCTCTCTCCTTTTCCCTCTGCCCTTCCCCCTGCTTGTGAGCTCGCTCACGCTCTCTCTCAAATAAATTAATTTTAAAAATCTTTAAAAAAAAGCAAAGGAGCCCAGAGTTCGAAAATATTAATGCCAAAATAGACCTTAAGGATGATCTGGTTAAGCTCTTGTTTTCAGATGAAGCAACCGATGCCTGGGGAAGTCAGATCCAAGGCACACTAGTGAGCTAGTTAGTAGCGGACCTGAGATAGACCAAGATTCTCTAATTCCATCCTGTGTCCTTACTATATCTCAACAGATTTTTAAAAATAGCATTAGGAATATCAATATGCTATCCATCCAAATCATCCTATATTACAGCAAGTTAACTTAGGATGAGTATTTATTTTCTTCCATTAATATAACTATGACCACATGGCACAACCGTAAGAGAGCAAAGGAAAAGTCAGCTACCGTGCCTGGTGGCTCACTGTGATAAGTCACCTGCATTTCCTCTTCAGAGCAGTTTTGATTTCCAAGAACCTCATACTTTTTCCAGTGAATTCATTCAACAAACACCAAGAATGTGTCAGGCATTGTGTTAAAAGCACAAGGAAAGGGGCGCCTGGGTGGCTCAGTCGTTAAGTGTCTGCCTTCGGCTCGGGTCATGATCCCGGGGTCCTGGGATCGAGCCCCACATCGGGCTCCCTGCTCCGCGGGAAGCCTGCTTCTCCCTCTCCCGCTCCCGCTCCCCCTGCTTGTGTTCCCTCTCTCCCCGTGTCTCTCTCTGTCAAATAAATAAAAAATCTTAAAGAAAAAAAAGAGCACAAGGAAAGGGGGAGCCTGGGTGGCTCAGTCAGTTGAGCGTCCAAATCTTGATTTCAGCTCAGGTCATGATCTCAGGGTGGTGAGGTGGAGCCCCGCGTCAGGCTCCATGCTGAGCGTGGAGAATGCTTAAGATTCTCTCTCTCCCTCTCCCTCTGCCCCTCCCCCACCCCGCTCACACTCTCTCTAAATAAATAAAAGCAGAAGGAAAAAATGAAAAATACACACAGTTCTTGGCAGATATGTAAACAAATAATTGCAGATGTGGTCAATGAGAATAGAGTGGAGACCGGTAAACAGTGCCTGAATGTGTCATCTTGGGTCTAACCTCTTGTAACATGCAAACATTGCTTCTGACAGCCCTCCGCTTCTAACCATTTACATGGCAGGGAGCTTACTAATTTAGAGAACAGTACCCTCCTTTCAGAGAGTTCTCATTGCTTAAAGTTTTTTAAATTAAAGCAAAAATCTGGGGCACCTGGCTGGCTCAGTGGGAGGAGCATGCAACTCTTGATCTCAGAGTTGTAGGTTCGAGCCTCATGTTGGGTGTAGAGATTACTTAAAAATAAAAAGTAACCGGGACCCCTGGGTGGTATAGTCGGTTAAGAGTCCGACTCTTGGTTTAGCCTCAGGTCATGATTTCAGGGTTGTGAAATCCGCCCTGTGCGGCTCTGTGCTCAGCACAGAGTCTGCTATAAAGTTTCTCTCTCTTCCTCTGCCCCTCCCCTTGCTCACTGGCTCTGTCTCTAAAATAAATAAATCTTAAAAAAAAACAAACAGTAATAAATTAAAGCCAAAATCTGCATTCCTACAATTTCAACTCAGTGACCCTGGTCTTGATCAGTCCTTTTCTCTCACAAAATGCAGTCGTTCTTGTCAGCCCTTCGAAATACTTGAACACTCTCATGTCCCAGCGATCACCTACACAGTTCCATGATCTTATCTGAAGGTTGCTTCTGAATCTTGGACTGTAAGTGCTCGCTTCGGCGGCGCATACACTGGATCTTGGACTGTGAAATGTTTGAACTGACCGAGGGCCCTTGGAGGGTCCACAGTTCCTAAATGACCTCCACACTCTCCCATCTCTCTTTCTCTACGCTGCTCAGTTGTCTTTTGTCTTGAAAGAGAAAAAGCGTTGACCTCTCCCTTGTGGCAGAAATCTGGAAGGGAAAAGCTACCAGTGGTTACTGTAAGCTCTGGCTTCCTCCTTCCCCTTCCAGCAGCATGGTGGTCATGTTTCTCCCGCAAATGGTGGCTTTCTAGACCTTGCTTGCTCATTCTCGCCTTGCTTATTTTTGTTGCTGTCACTATGCTTGGCCAGTAGAGGGTGATCATACCTTGATTTCTCCTAGAACAGGGCTGGGCAAACTTCTCACGCAATACAGCTGTGAAAACTTGCCTTTTTATTTTCCAGAAGGAGTCCGCATGTATATAGCATGTTGGGGAGCTGCAAAGACATTCATTCAGCTAAAGAAAACGAAAGCAGGGGCGCCTGGCTGGCTCAGTTGTAAGAGCATGCAATGCCTAATCTCGGGATTTTGAGTTCGAGCCCCACGTTGGGTGTAGAGATTACTTAAAAAAATAAAATATTAAAAAGAAAGAAAATGAAAGGAAAAGAGAATACAAGCAGAGTGATGTAGTTAGACAACCCATAGCTTAGAGCTGGAGCCCCGTGGCTATTGAGCCTTGGGAGTTTCGATCTGAAACTTGATTATCTGGAAAATGGGCAAAACATTACCTTTTCTGACAACTTTAAGAAATCTCTATACCCAGTGTGGCTCAAACTCACAACCCTGAGATCAACAGTTGCATGCTCTACTGACTGAGCCAGCCAGGTGCCCCACCTTCTCTGACAACTTTAAAGCATTTGGATCACATGAAAGTGAACTAGCTCTGTAACTGACTATACCAACAGTAAGAGATTTGTAATCTTTAACATTCTTGGCTACAATACTATTTCTGATCTCCTCCCTGGTTTAATGTTACCCCCCATGCCTCCTTCCCCAGGGATAGATGTGGCTCCACCTATCACAGATCCTTTTTTCCAATTCTGCCCTTTCTGGAGAGAGCCACCTGCCTTCTCCGTATTAAGAGAGGGTAGGGGTGCCTGGGTGGCTTGGTCGGTTAAGCATCTGACTCTTGACTTCAGCTCACGTCATGATCTTAGGGTGGTGAGACTGAGCCCCACCTCGAGCCCCTAGACGGGGTCATGCTCAGCAGGGAGTCTGCTTGAGATTCTCTCTCCCATTCCCTCTGCCCCTCCCCTACCTCGAGCCTGTGCACTCTCAAATAAATAAATCTTTAAAAAAGAGAGAAGGTAAAGTTTCCTGCCAAGGCTTTTACAAGAGCAGGTTGCAAGTTGTTCCCCTGGTTTCTGGAAGAACCCGGAAAAAGTCGCATACTCTCAGAATAGAAGATCACAAAGGGCATCCGGCCCAGCCCTCCCCCATGCAAAATCCCTTCCTGTGCAGGCCCCCTGAGGCCCCCCAGCCATACCTGAATGAACTGATGCAGCTCTGGCTGGCTCCTCAACAAGCTTCTTTCTTCTGCCCGTGGCTTCCACAAAGGCTACTCCTGGTTGCGCAGCTGGTGCCCAGCACCCCCCCCAAGGGCCACCATTCACCTTATCAGGGAGTGATCAATGAATTGTATGGTTATCACAACTTGCCAACAGAAGGCAGCCGAGTAAGTGTCTCGAGGAAGGGGTGCCTTTTTCTAATTTGTCTGAGTCCTGGTAGTAGCGAGGCAGAACTGCTTCGCTTATCTGCCTTACTTATTGCTGTATCGCTTTCTTTTTCTTATTCCTAGTACGTGGCCTCACAATAATGTTTGCTGAAAAGGATTTTTGTTTCTATGTCTTAGGACTCATGCAGAACAAACTGAATCCCTCTCGCAACCCTCTTTAGATATTTGAGGGCAAAGACCAAGTTCCCAGTGAGTTTTCTCCTCATCAAGGAAAACCCTTTACTGGACACATGAGGTGGTTTTGCTTTTGTTATCCTGCACTTGGACCGCTTCTCTTTTAAAACGTGGAATCCGGAACCAAATGTAGGGCACATGATAAAGATAATCCAGGTAGGGTAGAGTGAGACTACCACTTCCTAGGCTCAAGAATCCGGTGTGGAGGCCATGCTTTAGACTTGGCAGCAGCGGTGAGCACTTGCAGAGGTACACGGGTAGTTTGGGACAAGCAAGGCCCCTTAAGCCTGTACAGCAATTTCCATTATTCCAGAGGTAATCTGGCTCCTTGGAGGATTTGGGATTGCAAAGGGATGCGCATCAGCTGAGGGAAGGGCATCATCAGCTCCACTAGATGCCTGTGGACGGTTAACCATTGCACTTAGGCTGCTCCATAAATGTAGTTGTGGGATCGCGTGACTCACGAAGGGAGAATTGAGCTCATAAAGGAGAACAAGGGACAATGAAGTAGTGGAGAGAACCTGGTTGCTTGAGTCACACACTTGGTTTGAAAATCCAGCTCTAGGGGCACCTGGCTGACTCAGTCAGTGGAGCATGCGACTCCTGATCTCGGGGTTGTGAATTCAAGCCCCGCGCTGAGTGTAGAGATTACTTAAAAATGAATAAGTAAACTTAAAACAAACACTAAAATCCAGCTCTGCCATTTATTTGGTGAGCCGCTTCACTTCCTGGGCCTGTTTCTGCACTTGTAAAACCAGGCAACTGTCTTTGCAAAGCTGATGTGTGGATTAGAGAAAATTCATGGTTATTATTCCTGAGTGAAGGAGAGAGAGGGGCTGAAGGTCAGCCTAATACAAGCCACTGACAAGAGTTTCAAGGAAACGGCCAAACATTCTAGAAAAGGGAGAACGAAGACGAGAGAAAATGCTGTTAAGAACACCAGTGATCGGGCGCCTGGGTGGCTCAGTTGGTTAAGCGACTGCCTTCAGCTCAGGTCATGATCCTGGAGTCCCGGGATCGAGTCCCGCATCGAGCTGCCTGCTCGGCAGGGAGTCTGCTTCTCCCTCTGACCCTCCCCCCATCTTGTGCTCTCTCTCATTCTCTCTCTCTCAGATAAATAAATAAAATCTTTAAAAAAAAAAAAAAAAAGAACACCAGTGATCTTTTTGCGGTGCGATTTAAGTGCTTGGGGAAGAGCTGAATTCCAGGAGCTTTAAGAGGGAGATTGGCGGCAGAGATGAGAAGTGGTCATGGTCCACTTGGTAGACAAATTTGGTAGCCAAAAGGAGAGGACAAAGTCAGGCAAAAGATTGTCTTGCTCCTTAAAGCTACAGGCGGGTGCTTAAACGCAGAACAGGTGCTGCGGGGTGAGGAGGAGCACGGAGGCACCAGAGAGCAAGGCCAGGGGCTCCAGGGAGCAGGAAGGACCAGACAGTGAAGCACGTCCCAGTGGCCTCAGGCCCCTGGGAAGGAACACAGGTGCCGGCATCTGCTGAGAGTGACGTGAAGCCGTGACCAGCATGGGGGTTTGGAGAGCAGGAGACACCTGCACCGGGAACCTAAGAGGAGGCAGTGAATAGGATTCTCCAGCAGGGTAAGGGTAGAAGATAGGTGGGCACGTCTGCATGTTTCCCTCGGGCTGCTGTGACAAAGGCTCAGGAATGGAGGCAGGGGAGGCAGCCACCAGGTTTGACGCGGACTGCACAGAGTGGAAAGTTGAGGAGGGAAGCTCCTGGAAGGAACCCTGACCCTTGACTCTTGTGTGCCCTTCGGGCTGCTGTAAGGTTCTAGTCCTCTCTGTGCCCAAGGCTGATTTTAGCAGCTCAGGGCTGGAATCTGCCACAGGGCCCATCCTCCACAGCAGTGACCAAGCTCAAGAATGTATTGGATTCCTCCCCATTTCTGCCTGCCCTGTCCCTCACTTTGGTTCTCTGGAATCACTTCCTAAAATAATCACCTGCACACAAGCCCTCACCTTAGGTTCTGCTCTCTGGGGGGCCCAGGCCAGGCCAGTGGCCCAGGAAAGGTGAACTTCCCCTGAACTGGGATTTCATTGTGAAGATCAATGCAGAAAAATACATTTTCCCCCCACATGTGCCACCTTTTACTTACTTCTTTAAAAAAAAATTGCTTATTCCACTGTTGCCCTGGAAAGCAAGCAGGGCAGGAGTCAGTATTCTGGAAGGACCCCGAAACCAAAGCAGATAGAACACTTTGTGCCTTGATTCTGGTCTCTAAAAAGGGTGAATAAATGAATTATTTAAATGAGACAAAGTAAAAAAAAAAAAAATCGAATGGAGTGTGTTTCACTATTATTATGCAATAGCAAAACCAGGTTATCGGGTGAGAGGTCACAGTGTGAAGGTCTGAACTATCAGATCACATGCTGACCATTAGGATGTTTAGCTTTTTCTGAGTTTCATAAATCGGTCAAAGGTTGTACTTTAATGGTTCCATCTTCTGAGAAAATCGTGTTTGGGGGAATCACTGAAAGCTACTTTACGCCATAATTTTTTATCTGGTTCTCCTCCTTCCGAGAAGCTACCTAGAACTCCAAGCTCCCGTGAAGGAGGACACGTTCATCTGCGCAAGGAGGGCCGCCTGCGGGTCACGGTTCCAGTTTTTACCTTTGGAATTATGCTTTTTTGCCTCATCTGAAATGTGTGCATTTATGCAACCAAGAGTGAGAAAAAACAAACGCCAACCTTGCGACCTAGAGGTGATAATTTATTGTTTTACCATGACCCAGAAGAGAAACGACATAAAGAGATATTTATTACAATTCCCCATAATTTCCTTCCCCATCTGCTCTAACACTCGTCAGATACCACCAGCCTCCTAAAATGGACCACTGACTATAAATGCATTCAGTGGTACTTTGCTGCCATTTCTCATGATGGAAACTTTAGTCCTCCATCAAGTTTCCAAATTATTTCCAATAGAGGAGTTCCCTAGCTTTTTAAAAAACAAACCACTTTTCCTCTAAGATTCCACTATTTATTCAAAGAAGCCTTCCTAGAAAGGTTAATGAGGATTCTAAATGAACAAATTCAATTTAAAAATCACTTACTGAACATCTACCAAGCATCTGGACTCTTCTAAGACTAGTGAAATGAAAGGCCAGGTTTCAACAGCAATAACTTAATTCTGCGGGTACACAAAGACAAGTTTCTTCTTTTGGTCTAATTTATTCTAAACTAAGAAACTAGGGTCTGACAAAACAGGAAAGGTTTGTCTTATCCAGTCTACAGAAAAACAAGACAATGCCTGAGTTAGCTCTCTATATAGATTTAGGCTTATGATGTTGACCTGGTTGTAATAATCTATATTTAACTACAAGTTAATAAAAATACATATGTTCATTTTAAAATAATCGCTGATTTTGCTTACAACGCCCCCCCTTAACCTTAAACTCATATTATTTTTAGACCAAGATTTTCCTGCACAATCACCGTCTGTTGCCCCCCCCCCCCCAATCTATTTGTTCTCACGGAAGAACCCCTGCTACTAGCAGAAGCAGCTCTAAGCCTAACATGCTTTGTCCTTGCTAGGGCAGAAAGAAACCTTACCTAAACTGTTCAGAGGTTGAGGTGAGGGGGAAGGCAAGCGAGCACTGTCCAACACACCTGAGTTGGGGCGACTGCAGCTGCCTAGTCCCTTCCCTGGACCCAAGGAACTTAAAACCCAAGTCTGAAACTGGAATGAAATCCGAGTTTTAATGCCACCTTTCACTCACAGGTCTCATTTTTTCTTCTTAGTATCTTAAAACACTTAGCCTCACTGCTTAATGAGTGCTTCTGGAAGGGAGAAAGTTTGACTTCAAGACCAATTAGCTTTGCTGACTACTGTGTAACTCTTAAATGAGCCATGATTCTTTAAGTAAATGGAGGGGAGAAATCTTAAAGACTTTTTTTTTTCTTACTGTTAAAATAACATTGTTTAGAAGTCAACCTAATGCCTCTCCTTACCTTCCACTGTTTTAGGATAAAGAGAAAAACATGAGGTTTGTGGTATCCACTGTTAAACAGAACCGGACAATATGAAAACTATGTTCTCATGTTAAGACATTCTGTCAAATGAGATGTCCAAAGTGTTTCTCCAACTTTTGTGTGACCTGCAGAATTGGAGATGGCTTAGCCTCCCTATAACTTCAAGTTTGCTTTACAAAGCTTTGAAAAGTAAAACAGATAATTTCATCTTCAGATAGAATAAAAAATTAATTTGAGTAGCAAAATAAGTAACTGCTTTTAAATGTACAGTAGTGTGTCCATTCTAAAAACAAAACCTAAACCTATGTTAGGAAAACTTTTCAAATAATGCTTTTTATTGAATTCTCCAGTAGTAGTTGAAATAAAAATCTACTCTAACTTCTACGAAAAGATCTATTTATACCATTTAATTTTCTCTTCTCTGATTCTACGTTTCACTTTGCAACCTGCAGACCTTCATGGTTTCCCAAATGGGGAACCCAGCCCCCTCATAAATATTTCTGAGAAATTGCTCAGAGTGGGACACACAAAAAATATGGCTCCTCTGGCAAGTATTGCTGTCACCGTTTGACTACGTTTTAATACTGTTACTCCAATTCGTGTAACCAAATCTTCCATGAGGATGGTAGGATGAACCTGGTTAGCTAGCTTCTGATGAGGACTTCAGGGTGACCAGACCCTGGAATAAAAGGTGATCAACTCTAGGGTAAAAGGGAGGAAAAAATTCCTTCATAGCTACAAATCTTCACAAGCCTTCCAACAGTCATGGGGAAGGAACAATCCGGGGAAGTGAGTGGGGGGCAGGGAAGGTACCCAGGAGTACAGCCAAAGGGAATACTACAAAATGCTTCTCCAGCCTTGTTAGAAAAACTTCCTGCCATGCCAGGAACTGGATGCATCTGTGCCTATTTTCCAGGAAAGGGCCCATCTTGGTGCTTTGCTATCCCAAATTTCCTAAGCATGAAGATTAATTAGTGGGGGAAGCGGGACTATGGTTTCCACAATCTGGTCAGGTTAAGTGGTCCACTGGCCTTCCCAGGGCACCCCCCGCTCTCAATTCACGGAGAAGCCCCACCCCCCCCACCCCCACCCCCACAAGCTCAGAGAATCCATTCTCTTTGCCTGGAATGGTGAGCTGGCAGCTAAGGGGTCCACTTCCTGGCTTTGAAGAGAAAACGCCCAGGAAGCTGCAGATGTTTCTAGGAACCATTCCATTCTAGAGCCCTATTAACCTGTCTCTCCTAAGGAATCTCTGAATCTCCTCTCCTGATTTGGTAAGCACTAAACTATGAAGGTTTTCTCTCATTTCCCCCCTCCTCAGGTCTGTAAACTGACTTTTTGTCTATACCCACATCACCTCCTTCACTACTCACTCCAAAACTTTGCTCTTTTGGAGTGACGTGTTCTGTCAAATAGATTAAAATAAAGTACATTATCTGTTTACAGGGAATACAGAGAACTGGGTCAGAGGTACAAAACATGGACACTGACATTGCGGTCATACAAAATATATATAGAAGTACCCAGCATGAACAGTTTTTGCCTTCTTTTTAGCATTTCCCCACATTTTTTCTTCTTCTGTGGATCCTCTGGAGTTAAGATCGAGCTTCCTCTGCAGTGTTTCTGAAATTCATTACATGATTGGAACATACTGACAGAATTCATTTTCTGTCCAAAGCAACGAGTGGTATACATGAAAGTTCTCCTCACGTACAGTATTAATAAAGTTTATTTACAGCGTAAGCTTTCTGATGCTAAGGGCTGAGATAGGATGGAAGGCTTTGCCATACGTATCGCATTCATTAGGTTCCCTTCCGGAATGAATTCTCTGATGTATGTGAGATGTCAATGGTCACACACGTCAAACACGGCAAACTCTCTGTACAAAGTTAGCACAGTCTCACTTTTATGCCTTGAATAAAATACTAAGTGTCTTAGCCTATCGAGATGCCTCATATTCTGAGATCTATATTCTCAGGCTGTAGTTTTGTCTGCCAGGCTGGAGTAGAAACAAATTCCCCAGAATCTGAAGGATTTCACTTCTCTTCCTGGCAGGTTTATTTAATAAGGTATTTTCTTAAAAACCCTTCAAAAACTTCCATTAGGTCAACTAGCATGCTAATGGTTAACTACGGAGTACTTCAAGCCCGTCAAGAACTTCTGAACGTCCCGACGCTAATGAGCTGTGGTAAGCCCTTCTGACCATGACCCAGTTACACTTCGCGCTGGGCAGCTGATAAATGGACGTGACGTGAATGGTTTTAATAAACAGCCCAAGCCTGGCTTCTTCAGAAAACGCGTTTTCAAATGGCTGCTTGAAGGAGTGCGTCTGCCGAAGACCTGAGGCAACCACGGTGCCCACCCCATGGTTGGCACAGGACAGAAACGCGAGGCGCAGGTTGCACTGAACTTTCAAAACACAAACGATGACTGCATGATGGCAGCATGTAGTTGCGGCCGAAGAAAGGCCCATGTGGAACCAACCAAAGTTCACTGCCTCTCCAGAACAGTCGGCACTTTGATTGGTGCCCGGGCTGAAGCGCCTCGGTGCTCTCAGGGCTTCCCGGGGGCAAGTCTCTGCTGACGAGCACCAGCAGGTTTGTGTGAAGCCTCCACCGTGGCTCACTTTTTGAAGAAAACCTTAAAAGCACTTCTTCCGCCTTCATTTACTATAAAAAGCCATTAGGTATACTCTTGCGGAGCATCTCCTGTTGTTCTTAAGCCGGATGGATGGAATTCTCCCGGGCACCAGGGGACTCCCTTGAAGTTTCCGCAGGGGACACTGATGGAACTGCTTAGAAGCTCCAGGTGGTTGGTCCCAGTTATGGAGAGAGGCCAAAGAATCACTGCTGCGCACAATTTTAGTTTGGTCTGGAACTGAGGCCACAGCTGCCCCCACCCCACTGGTTCCCCATAAAGCCAGGGCGTCTGGTGGGCTTGAGTTGTCGGTCAGGGAACAACTGGTGAAGGATGACAGTTTTAGTCGTTTCTTGAGGGAAAAACTCAAACTCTACGTGGGGTTCTCCCATTAGGCAGAGAGTCTTCAGGTCTGCTCTTAGTCTGTTTCTAAGTTCCTGCAGGGCTGTGCACCATCATTTGCACACTCTCACGAGCAGAGACCTTTCTCCCCGAGTCCCTGAGGACTGCCTATGACGCCCAGGATACCTGGCTCTCCTGCGTGTGTATCTGAAAACCGTCTGTCACTAGCTTCTAGGCAGCCGATTGCTTCCTCCTGCACAGACGACGGAAAAGACCAGTTTCCTAGCCTCCCCTCAGTCTTCAGGGATGAGAAACAGAAAAGACTGCAGTTCAACTATCATACAACCAACCACATCTCAGCTTGTCGATGAACTTCCCAGAGCAACACACACATTGGGGAATTGCCAGCTGACGGTATCAAACGCCTTTGCCAACATTCGGGAAAGTGTGGGGGGAAAATGCACTCTACACCTTTCCTTGTTCTGAAAAGCAACAAAATCCATGTCTTCTGCACTGTATTATTCAGTCACAAATAACTGAGAAAGTGCCTAAATGATCATGCTGTTCATCAGCTGACTGAAGAGAATTCTGGCTAAGATCTTTCGCCCCAGAAAGATGTCAAGATACGGCCTTAGTAAAAGTTCCTATTTTTCTGAAAATGATGACGAGAGAGTCGTTTCTGGCATTCCGTGGTTATTTACTCACAGATTTGTGTTTAGAAAAGTTTATGCAGGCAGCTACCCAGCGGCTTTCTTTTACACTCAGGATAAAAGGAGCTTCAGACCCTGGAGCTGTAGCATGCTCAGACTCCGAAGGTCCTCTTCCAAAGCTGGGCCAGGCAACCCTACTTCAGGTACTCCTGATTCACACAGACTTCACCGTAAGCGTAGAAGTCCTGGTAGAAGTCAGGTGTAACGAGTACCTCTTCCATGTTCAGCACTGTATCCAGTGCTGTCGGGACACAGAGTGATCCCCTGATGTTCAAAGCATCTCTTTGGGGAGGGGGCATGATGAAAACTTTCATACACGAAACAACGGAGGATTAAAAGACAGTCTACAATCAATCAAGTGCTAACTTGTGGAGAAATGCATTTTGGAGTGCAATAGTGCTTTTGGGATTTCGAGAAGGGAGAGAAGGGTTTTGAATCATTGTTGCCATTTCAGTAGAATTTATCTCAGCGATGAGGATAGAACCATCTACATTTGTTGGAATCCTTTGGAACTGTAGACTGGTGCACATACCCTCTTTCAGGAAGAGCTAGAAATCTTTGGTTTGATACCGATCAGCACAGTCCTAGATTTCTATAGCTTTGGCAGGCTACCAGTGATCGTATATAACTTATCGTATACATAACTAGTTTGAGCAGCATGTCCCAATGCAGTTTGTTTTAACGGTTCCTTGTTTTTGAGAAATAAGGTAGAGCAAGATGTTGGCCAAGTAGGGCTTGTTTGCAGCAAGCAGCTTTAAAACCCCAGTATTGCCTTCACGGAGCCAATCTTGATCTTTCAATTCTATGTTGTGGTTGCTGAGTCCGAGAGCGCCTTAAAGGTATCCTCATTACTGAAAAGCTTGACATTTGACTGTATGTGTGCTTTTATCTTGTATGGAAATATCGTGCGGGTTCTCCATAGGACTAGCTTTTCCCTGCAGGGGCCGTATGGAAGGATTACATGCCCAGAGACGATGCAAAGGCGGAACACTGCTGATGGAACTACAAGGATCCTGAAGTGTGATTTTTTTTTTCCTTTTAATCCGTTGAGGCCTTCTTTTTTTCCCCTCTGTGGGCACACATCTCTGAAGTAATTCTGGAAACAAAAGGGGGAAATGGCTTGTTGACGAATTCTCACTTTACACACAGCTTTTCAGGAATGCGCCAAACGCATCGAGGGAGGCGGGGCTGTACTCAGAGGCTCGCTCCCTGGTGTGGATCCTGTGATGCAGAGTGAGGGTGGAGCTCCGGGTGAAGGCCTTGCCGCACTTAGTGCACTTATAGGGCTTTTCTCGGGTGTGAATCCTCCGATGCAAAATAAGGTACGAGTTTCGGTTGAAAGCTTTTCCGCATTCACTACATTCATAGGGTTTCTCCCCTGTGTGGATCCTCTGATGTTTAGTAAGGTCTGAGCTCTGGCTGAAGGCCTTCCCACACTCGTTACATTCATAGGGTTTCTCTCCAGAGTGGATCCGCTGATGGAGAATGAGATTCGAACTGTGACTGAAGGCTTTGCCACACTCATTACATTCATGAGGTTTCTCTCCTGTGTGGATTCTCTGATGCAGGACCAGGTTTGAGTTAAGACTGAAGGCTTTCCCACACTCACTACATTCATAGGGCTTCTCTCCAGTGTGGATTATTTTATGGCGAATAAGGCTTGAACTCCTCGTGAAGCATTTCCCACATTCATCACATCTGTGGGACTTCGCTCCCGTTGGAGCTTCTTCAGAGGCGTTAAAGTTTGAACTCAGACTGAAGCTTCTTCCCAAACCTTTACCCTTCTCCCTTGGACCTCTCTCTCCCGCGGTGGGTTTTTTTTCCTTGACTGCAGCTGGCCCCGAATCTCTTTTTTCTCTTCCTGTTTTTTCCTCAGGGTTTCTCTGCTGCCTTTCTACTGTTCTGCCCTGCTGTTCACGTTTTTCTCCAAAATCTTTCTGGAATCTTCCTGTTGTCTCCCCACGTGACGCTGAGTCTTCTGCGATTTCAGCCTTTGAGGCTGACTCCTCATTCTCATTCCTGTTTTCACAACCTGACACAATAGAAAATACAAATGGCACCATTTTCTTTTGAATATGTGGGTTAATCAACTGACACTGTTTTCCTGGAAGCTTCTACATGCCTGCAAAATGACCTCACAGTATTAATCGGGGATAAAATATAAGAAAAGCAGGGGGAAAGAATCGGGACAACATGGAGTAGAGTTGGGGAAGGAGAGGGTGGGCTGAGTGGGAGGAGAGCAGAGGGAGCGCAGGGAGAGGATGGGAGCGCACATGGGGGTGGGGGAGTGAAGAGCAGAGGGAGCAGAACCAGTTAGGGAAGGAAGGGAGGAGGAAAGAAGGAACGTTAAGAGGTCACAATTCACAGTTCTAGGATTTGGTTACCCAATTATTAATATGAAGGAATATATGTTAAAAAAATCATGTTCTGTTTCTAATATTAAGTAGGAGTTTGAACAAAGAGAATGGACAGGTCCCTCCTAGAAACGATAAGCGGTACTAGCCCACAAAGGCAGGCATATATATAGTTAATAAAGGAAAAGCGAATACTCCGATTCTGGGAGATTTTTAACAAGGCCACGGTTAGTGGACAACACAGGAGCTCTCGACTTGGCAGGTCACTTGGGTCTTCAGACACAGGAGTCTCTCTCCTCCAGCGAGAGCAGCAGAGCTGACAGTGCTCAATTATCAGAGTGGAGGGTGAGGAAGTTGATTGGGGCATTAGTAAACGTGACTAAAACCTTCACTGACAGACCACTGAGAGTACCTGAGAACAGAAAAGAAACTGAGAACAATTCTGGATATGGCCCCTGAAGGAGATGATGTAAAAAACCAAAATCTTACAAATGCGAAGTTGATCCTGTCTTTTGGCAACCAGCACATTAAAACATTGGAATACATCTTTATTGTAGTCTGCTAGATTCTGTGTGTCATTATTTTTAAATTGAGAGTGAAAATTGTTCAATGAACATGCACGTTTTATACTTGTCTAGATTTATCTAAGAAAAAACCCAAGTTATTGCAACTCTATTCTTTATTTAGTTGGCTTTAAGAGCCCTTTCCAAGTGGGTCTGCACTATCCCAAAGAGGCCCCCGGATGCAACCACGGAAAGCTGAATAGTATCTAAGCCCTGACTTTAGTGATGAAATCGCCGTAAATACCGAACCAACCGTAAGAAGAGGAAATCGGTCCACTTCTTTTGAATTCCAAGCCAAGGTCCTTGGTTATTGGGATAATTCCCAGACTGTCTCCAACTACTGTTTGCTTTTTGAAGTTATCACGGGGTAGGTAATAGCCAGCTAAGAAACACAGATCAGTTCTTTGGCTTAATTTTCAGAATCTGGTCCAAAGAGCAAGTACCAAGAAACTACCACCTGGTTAGGTCTATGGTTCAAAACAAAACCTGAGGCTTCTTTAGTAACTCTGTGTCTTCAGTTCCCTTCACTCACCCTCCCTCCGTCCTCGTAGGCAGAAGTCTCTCTGTGGACATCCCATGACACAACTTATTAGAGAGCTGCTTTGCAGTACTGTCTTCTAGGGATTGAGGGAAGGGGACAAATGGGAATGTTTGTCAACTGGGTCACCTTGTCTTATCTGGTTGATGCCTCTGAGAGCTTGTTTCTGTTCTTACTACATGTCCAGGAGCAGAACTGTCTGTACAAGATCACCGTTAGGTTTGGAAACGGGGAGTCCTGATCATAAGGGAGGTCACAGGCACAAGTCATGAGTAATTACACAAAGCTGTTGTGGAGCAGCGCTCACAGGATGGAAGAAGAAAGCAAGCCCATGGAAGGATGCCTGTTAAGTCCAGGAATGCGGTCCTAGGTTAGGATTAGACTGATGATGATCAGGTCTCACCCGGACCTCTATAATAGGAAATACAGATTCTATCCCCTCGACAGAGGCACCTACATTACAACCGATGGGGACTGGAGACAAATCCTAGCTATCAGAGTGGTCGAAGAGGCGAGAACTCAGAACATAAGAATACTTCTGATTTCAAACAGCAGAAACTACCTAAAAGTAAAAAAATCCACTTGGAATCAGGGAATCACGGTATCAGGCTTTGGGGTTTAAATGAACACAAACGTGCTCCTTCTCTATCTGGCCTGAAGAAAAGGGGCTCAGCAGTCTCTCAATCCTTGTCAACTCTCAACTGAACACATCAGAGATCCCACAACTAACGAAAAAAAGACGCAAAACAATCTTAGACAATAATCCTGCATCAGTCTTACCCTGGGAAAACACGTTCCCATAATTCTCCTGCCTGTTGTCCCTACTGAGATTCCTCCGAGCCAGGTTCTGACATCCCCATTCCTCCAGGATGAGGGACACGGCCATGTCCTCGATCTTCACCATTGCCTGAAATAATATGAGATCCCCACACTCAGTTCTCCCACAGCTCAGGGACAATCCCATCACCCAAACTTGGAGTCAGGGACAGAGTTGACTGCAAGCCTGCAGGATGCTGGGAAAGAAAAGGGGATCATGCCAGGCTCTGGTGGATGGGGAGGGTGGGAGTGGGGCTAGTCTGTGGGAAGGGGCATCAAGATTGTGTCCGGGGTGGAGAGAGCTAGAAGAGCTCCAGGAAGAGAGGCGGACACGAGGGTCTCAGGAAGGCAGAGGGGCCCACCGCTCACCTGGGAATCTGCCGTGAATAGTGCAGATGCCATCGCCTGGTCTCTGGGACTCCCCTCGTGATGAGGGGCAGGAACATGGGTGGCAGGGAGAGCTGAGGGAGGAGAAAGGAGCTGTGAGTAAAACCAGCTCTGCTCTGGGCCTCCCCTCCAAGAAGGGCCCGGGGCACTCTCTTTCCTGCCCAAGCATGTTTGATGTTCAGTGTTCAACTACAGAAACTCTAACGAAGAAAAAATATGACCTCTGCTTTTCCAAGTCACAAAAGGGTCCTTAAAATCACCTGATCCAATCCCTTTAGTTTAAAGAGGGGGAAACCAAACACCGAGAAAGTAAATGACTTGCCTAATGTCACACGGCTAAGAATGGCAGAGCCAGAATTACAACCTGGCTTCCTATTCTTCCTTACCTACAGAAGTGGGTAACTTCCGGTTCATGATTCAAGTTGGGCTCACAATTTAATTTTCTCCAGTCCAAGAAACAGTACCAGAGCATCACAATCTCACTCAGTTGCAGAAAATACAACACGAGCATTAACAATCTTTAGTAGTAATATCTTGAAACACAGGGCACAAAGGTGGTCTTTTCTGGCCATTTTTGGTCCTCCTACTTTTCTCCCTCACTTAGCCACGGTTTTTTGATTAAACGTATGCGTGGTTCAAATGTCGATGAGACACTAGTACGCATAAGTGTGGGTCGACACTAATCTAATACAAGACAGTCTATCAGACGATCACACAAACTACAGTGTGTAACAACAACTATACAAATTTTTAAACCACAAAATTAAAATCTTCCCTTGCCAAGTAGTATTAGATTTGGTAACGTTACTGGATAAACAGAGAATGTTACTGAGCTGCAAAGACATAAGAGAAATGAATTTGAAACTGAATTACTAAACCTTGTAACTATTTCAGACCGTGGAGTTATAAAACAAGCTAAAGCAAAATGTGCAGAAAGACCGAGTATCTAGCATCTTAACCTTCCGAGAATTAGGAAAGACTCTGGAAGAGGAGTAGTGCTGGGAGGGAATTAAGGATAAATGCATATGGCTGAATTCCCTGGAGAACTATTTACTAAGTATCAACTGTATGTGCCAGGGGCTCTAAACCTGCTATTCTGGTGCCAGGAAGTGCTAATCAAGCACTGAAAACTACAAATATTCTCCTCAATGTTGATTTCCCCCCTGTGGAGTGTGGAGAGACCTCGCAAGCCCTGTACAGGACATGACTGGGACTGGATGGTCAGTGGTGGATCAGTCAGCACAACACACTGATTTACAGATTCCTCCAGAATGCACAGAAGAGAATGTTTTCTGAAGCTCTAATATTCCTGCCTTAAATGTCAGCACAAATGAACACAATGATTAAGGAACGTACCTTTAGCAACGCTTATTGAACAATGGGACTTTTAATATGGTCTTGTTTTTACTGATATTCTATGTACCTACTTTGATTTTTAAATTGAATAAAGACATTGTTAATATTTCCCTCAAAGGAAAAAAAATTTAAACTGATTTTTATGTATAACCCTGAAATGACATTTCTCCTATTCCTCAAACAAAAACAAAGTATTTTCTTCCATCCTTTTCCCACTGTTTGAAATTTCTGAAAGCTAGAAAAAGAGGTTATATGACAATTTTATACATTTTAAATTAAATGAATTTAAAAAAATGATCCTTTTCAAGGTAACTTATGAGATTAACCAGAGTGTTTCAAAACCCAGGCTGGTAAATATATAACCTCTTCCCAGCAATTTCTTGTAAAAAAAAAAAAAAAATCTGCTGGACGTTCAAAATGCTAAAAATTCCAAGAATAATGTAATGCCCATCTAAGTTCATGATGTACATTTCATTTACCTTCTCAGTAACATTAACTCCTTAGGCTGGTCTGTAAGTTAGATTTCCCCCAATATTTAGTAATAATGACAATAATGTGTAATGATAAAAACACAAGCATGCTTTTTTTTAAAAATTACAGGCCCTCAGCAACACAGAGAGGGCACCCCCATCCCGAATAGTTTGCTTTTCCCCACATGAAACCTTGCTTCTTACCGCGTGACTGTAAGAGGCGAGGTTTCCGGGATGAATGCTTGAAATGGGACTGGGTGGCCTCATGATGAAGGTCAAAGCTCGAGGACTCCTGCACTGGATCCAGAGGCACCATCCCCCTTGTGAGCATTTCAGGTCCGTGAACTTGACCTGGGACCTGAGGACAAACAGGGTGGGCTTGTGGGTAAATCACTTTTTAAATGGGAATTTAAACAAACAAAAAGATGGTAAGCAGACCAGTGGATGCAGGAGAAGGAAGCCAGCACACCTTTCAGTACCCAAGCAGAGCATAAAGAGTAACCACAAGGACAACTACGGCCAGCTTTAAATTGTAACTTGCTCTTTGTTCCAGCCTTAAAGCCCATGCGCTGCTTACACACAATCGGTTTCACCTCTTCTTACCTGCTGTCCTGATAGATCAAGCTCCAAATCTTCCAGAAGGGTCACGGCCTCCTCCCCACTATCGGGACGGTATTCCTGCAGCCAGACTTGGAGCTCCTTGGGCAGGATGGAAAGGAACTGCTCCAGCACCAGCAGCTCCAGGATCTGCTCCTTGGTGTTGATCTCCGGTCGTAGCCACTGATGACAAAGTTCTTTCAGTCGACTCAGAGCCTCTCGAGGCCCAAACGTGTTCTGGTAACAGAAGTGCCTGAACCGTTGGCGGAAAATCTCTGGGTCGGGAGGAGGCGTCTCCTGCAGGCTGGAATCCTGCCCCCACATATGGTCTTCTTCATCTTCCTCTTCTACCTTCACTATTACGATCCCATCCTTCTCCTGGGCAGCCTGTGGGGACAGACCTGTGGCTTCCCTGGACTCTGCAGTCATCATTCAGGCTCAGGGGGCGGACTTGATCCAAATAGGGTCTGGGCTCTCCTTCCTGGCTTAGGAGATGTTTGCTGAAATGTTTCAGTGCTGTTCCTGACACAGTAAACAGAATTATTAGTGCCTTTATGAAAAGTGACCTGTATTAGCACTTCACACAAGGCTGCACATCGAAGCACTGAAAACACCTCTGAAGAGCAAAAGAAAAAGCCTCCAGAGGCACGCTGTTTTCACTGTCACTTTATATACTAAGGTTTGCAGAGGGGTTCCTGGCTGCCTTTGGTCGGTAGAGCAAGTGACACTCTTATCTTGGGGTTGTGAGTTCGAGCTCCACATCAGGTGTAGAGATTACTTAAAAATAAAATCTTAGGGCGCCTGGGTGGCTCAGTCAGTTGAGCATCTGCCTTGGGCTCAGATCATGATCCCAGGATCCTGGGATCGAGTCCCACATCGGGCTCCTTGCTCAGCAGGGACCCTGCCTCTCCCTCTGCCTGTCGCTCCCCCTGCTTGTGCTCGCTCTCGCTCTGACAAATAAATAAATAAAATCTTTTAAAAAAAGTTATTAAAAATAAAATCTTAAAGGGGCACCTGGGTGGCTCAGTCGGTTAAGCATCTGACTTAGGCTCAGGTCATGATCTCAGGGTTTTGGGATTGAGCCGTGTTGGGCTCCCAGCTCAGCAGGGAGTCTGCTTGTCCCTCTCCCTCTGCCTGCCTCTCCCCTCGCCTGTGCTGTCTCTCAGATAAATAAAATCTTAAAAAAAAATTTTTTTTTTCAGAGAGAAACCTCCAATAGGCCAATTCCACCCTCGGGGTGTCTGCCTGAGTCCAAACACCTCACCTCCAGGGGCGGCAGGTTATGACACCAGGCTTTTATGGCACTCAGCCCAGCAAGAGCCGAGTGTCAGCAGGGTGCCAGGCACCAAACTTCAAGCAGTACACGCATCATCTCATTTCCTCCCACAACGGCCCTAGCAAGGAGGCACAACCGCTGGTGTTTTTTTTTTTTTTAAAGATTTTATTTATTGATTTGACAGAGGAAGACAAAGCGAGAGAGGGAAACAAGTAGGGGGAGCGGGAGAGGGAGAAGCAGGCTTCCCACTGAGCAGGGAACCCGATGCGGGGCTCGATCCCAGGACCCTGGGATCATGACCTGAGCCGAAGGCAGACGCTTAATGACTGAGCCACCCAGGCGCCCCCGCTAGTGCCACTTTACAGATGGCGTGTTGCGACTGACACCAACACTCTCCCTTGGTTTAATGCCGAACTGTCCCATGTCACCGAGTGTGTCCCAAGGAAAAAGTGGGAGCCTCCCTCCCCCACACAGAGCTGCCAAAGTGCCCTCATTTCACTTGCGCAATTTTAGGTATTGTGATATTTCCCAGTTTATCTGAGACGAGGTATGTGGAATAGTGGATTATTTTATCTAGCTTGAATGAATCCTGCCTTCATAAAAGAGACAAGTACGGGGGCCGGGCAAACTGGGTGAAGGGGGTCAACTGATAGATTCCCAGGTCTAAGATAAATAAGCCATAGGAATACAATGTCCAACGCGGTGACTAGAGTTAATAATACTGTGTTGCATATTTCAAAGTTGCTAAGTGATCTTAAAAACTCATCACAAGAAAAAACATTCTGGGCGCCTGGGTGGCTCAGTCAGTTAAGCGTCTGCCTTCAGCTCAGGTCATGATTCTGGAGTCTCAGGATCGAGCCCCACATCGGGCTCCCTGCTCAGCAGGGAGTCTGTTTCTCCCTCTGACCCTCCCCGCTCTCGTGCTCTCTCTCTCTCTCTCTCAAATAAGTAAATAAAAATCTTTAATTAAAAAAAAGCAAAAATTTGTAACTGTGGTGACAGACGTTAACTAGATTTACTGTGGTGATCATTTTGCCCAAATATCAAATCATTATGGTGTATACCTGCAACTAATATATTGTTATCTGTCAATTACAGCTCAAAAGAAAAGAAAAAAGACAAGCAGCTTAAAGACTCTGGAAGAGAAACTACAATTTGAAGAAATACTAATGGTACAAACACACGTGAAGAAACAAACGACACAGAGGAAGCTTCTACAGAAAGGTTTTACTCACCCAGATAAGGAGATAAAAACCAATGTCAATCTAAATCAAACAAGATGTCAACCAATAAGTGACAAAGCTACTTCAGAAAAAAAAAGTGCAAGGAAAGACTATTAGGAGAACAGTTGTATGCTGGGAAATAGCCTCCACTGTTCTGTAATTTTAACTGCCAAAAATGATACTAAGTATCCTGGAAAAACCTCAGCATCTATACATTTGAAAAACTTGTAAATATTTTCTACTGTTTAAAATCTTCCAAATGAAGAATTTTATGGACCTTAAAAATCTGTTTTTTAAAAACATAAAACACCTTTTGATTAGCTTTTTTTATTTTTTTATTTTTTTTAAAGATTTTATTTATTTATTCATGAGAGACAGAGAGAGAGGAAGAGGGAGAAGCAGGCTCCCAAGGAGCAGAGAGCCCGATGCGGAACTCGATCCCAGGACCCTGGGATCATGACCTGAGCCAAAGGCAGATGCTTAACCATCTGAGCCACCCAGGCACCCTGATTAGCTTTTTTTAAAGTAGGCTCTACGCCCAATGTGGGGCTTGAACTCACAACCCGCAAGATCATGCCCTATTGACTGAGCCACCCAGGCACCTCACCTTTTGATTATCAGTTTTTAAGAACAGGTGATTTGGGGTGCCTGGGTGGCTCAGTCGTTAAGCGTCTGCCTTCGGCTCGGGTCATGATCCCGGGGTCCTGGGATCGAGCCCCGCATCGGGCTCCTTGCTCTGTGGGAAGCCTGCTTCTCCCTCTCCCACTCCCCCTGCTTGTGTTCCCTCTCTCGCTGTGTCTCTCTCTGTCAAATAAATAAATAAAATCTTAAAAAAAAAAAAAAAAGAACAGGTGATTTAAAGGTATGGAAAATGGAAATGTACTAGCTGAATTTCAACAACCAAAATTTAGCATGGTGGACAGGACCAATCATGAGTTACTAAGCCGAGCTGACAATGTGTTTCTTCCACCTGAATTGACAAATCTTTGTGAGGTATCTTTTCAATTCAACAGCACCAAATTCAAGCTTTAGAGACAGAGCATCCAATTGCTGTACCATCCAAAGCCAGAAATTTTATTTATCTTTTTAATTTTTTTGAGGGGTTGAGCTTCTTAATTTCATAAATCAGTGTCCAGCCTGGCCTCTCACTGCCAGGCCTATTTATCTTTTTTAATTAATTTATTTATTTTATTTGAGAGAGAGAGAAAAGAGTGAGCACGAGCTAGGGGGAGGGGCAGAGGGAGAGGGAGAAGCAGGCTCCTCACCGAGCAGGGAGCCAGACATGGGGCTCCATCCCAGGACCCTGAGATCATGACCTGAGCGGAAGGCAGACGCTTAATGGAGGGAGCCACCCAGGTGCCCCTAAAGTCATGAATTTTATTTTATTTTATTTTTTTAAAAGATTTTATTTATTTGAGAGAGAATGAGAGAGAGAGAGAGAGAGAGCATGAGAGGGGGGAGGGTCAGAGGGAGAAGCAGACTCCCTGCTGAGCAGGGAGCCCGATGCGGGACTTGATCCTGGGACTCGAGGATCATGACCTGAGCCGAAGGCAGTCGCTTAACCAACTGAGCCACCCAGGTGCCCATGAATTTTAAACTAGCAAAGCATTTTTAATTACATGGCTCTCATTAAAAAAGATTATTAGTAAGTGTGGGTGGAAAAGGGATCACATGCATTTAAAGGACAAAAATTATTTTTCAATAGCACAATTTAATGTATTTTTTGTTTTATTATACAAAATGCTGGGAAAATAATACATGTATACTATTTTTATAAATAATTTTTACAGATAGGAATGTGTGTCCAAAAAAAGGTTTGGAGATGACTGTTTTTTGGCTTGTTTGCAGCAGAACGCTTCATGAATTTGCATGTCATCCCTGTGCAGAGGCCATGCTCATCTCTGTATCATTCTAATCTTAGTGTATGTGCTGCCGAACCAAGCACTGGAGATGAATGTTTTAGTGGCAAAGACTATGATTTTAATCTGACATTTATCACAGGATTAGTTTTTCTATCTTACTTTTTTGTCCTTAAAAAAATTAAAATCCTTATTAAAGTAGCAGACTGTGAGAAAAATAAAAAACGCTACATCCAAAAAGGCTTTCTATATAAACTGAGAGAATGTGGGAATTCAGTCATTTTTTTCAATGATTTTAAGCTGGTAAAGCCCAGTGCAAACCATCCTCCAGCCCTTCCCGCTGACTTCCTTCAGACCCCTTCTGCACCCACCCTCCTTGCTGCAGTAAGTATGTTTTTCAACTTCAGAGCAGCTTTAGTCAAGTCCTTCCAGCTACAATCATCCAATTTCCTAAACATCTCTCCAGATCTACAATATGCAAAGTGTCCTCCTAGACTGACGGGAACACAAAGATGAGAAGCCTGATTCCTATTTTTACACAAATAACTATAGTACAAAGCAGAATGTGCCAACCGTTCTACAGAGGTTTCAATACCAGTGCTAGAGAAGCCCGAGAAGTAACTGATGTGTCAACAAGGCAGCTTCTAGCAAGAGGCACCCTGGAGCTTGGGGCATCAGAATAGCCAAGACCTCCCTAGGAGCGCTTCCTCCATCGGAAGAGGCGGTGAGTCGGCAGTCCACGACATCACTCCTTTGGCTAGCTAGCTTCTTCCCAACTGGAGGCTAAATAATTCCTATGAACCTTAGTTTCTCTAATTTCATTCTGAAAAGTCAAAAGAAAGACTACCTTTTCCTGCTACGCCTCCCACAATTACTTCCCATCACCCTAATTCAGGCTCCAGATCTCCTGCCTAAATTGGTGACAGGGTCCCAGTTTCCCCAGCTGCAATCTCTCCCCAGTCGAAACGAACAACAAACTGAGGAGGTCAGTGCACTATTGCCAAAGAATGCTTCTGCTCATTCCCTCCTTCCCCTAAATTAGTGTCAGTGAATCCTTGGTATCTACCAATTTCGTGTTCAAAGAACACACCCTACTCTACTTTTCCAGTCTTATCTCCGAGTAGTGATCCCCCCATATTTCAGCCTATCTGACCATTCATGTTCCTGACGCACAGGGTGTGATGTTCCATCTTCACGTCTCTGCTGTGCACAATTTCCCACCATTACAACTTTGTTGGTCAAATTTTTACTTACTTGTCAAGATGTAAAATCTCTTCTGACACTCCAAATTAAATAAGGTACCTTCCTCTTTTGAACACCCTCAATCTTGCTTTGTTCCTATTTATGCCATCTATATTCTCCTTATATTATCATTATTTGGACTGCAGTTCCTATCACCCCCCAACTAAATTCTAAGCCCCTCAAAGACAGAGAGTCTTCTTTGTACTTATCTGTTACAAGACCTGGCAGTTTAATTCCATTAAATTGAGTAGAAGAAATAAGAACTACTCAAAATACCACCGCTCCCCCTGCCACTTCTTATTTCCCTTTAGTGGCAATTAGCGATCAGATACTCTACTAATAATTCAATCACTAAAGCCCAGAATCTCACCTTCCTGGATTCCTCTCCTTACATGGATTCAGTCTCCAAGCACCAGGGAGAATGATCTAATTCCATCAAGTCAGGCTTCCTCTCTTTGCTTCCCTGCCTTCAGTCCCCTCCCTGCTACTTCATGTCCTACCTTACTATGATTATTCTTACAAAAACTCTATGGCCTTCCAAGAGCCACCCTCCAGTACCTGGTCCCAGTTTCCCCTCACACTTCACTGTCCATCATCGATTTCTGCTCCTCTCGTGCGTGAGCCTTTTCCATCCACAAAATGAGTATCTCCTAAATAGGCCTTGGATTCTGATCACCTTCCTTTACTCACATCACAAAGTCTGGGATTTCCTCTCCCAGTCTTCTCTGCCTTTTCAAATCCTCCGTATCCTTCAGCACTTAGCTAAAATGCCACTCACCCCTCACTGCTGTTCAATTCAAGAACATTCACTCCTAGAGGCAAAACTGTAAGAGCGGATGTTCACTGAGCACTTTCCATGGAGCAGATATTAAGTCTTTCACGTAACAATCTTAGCAGGTAGTAGCTACAATTATTATCGCACTTTACACAGACAAAACTAAGGTTTACTGATGTTAAATGACACCCAAGGTCATACAGCAATTAAATGGTAGAGCCAGGATTTGAAATTCCGTCTGTGGGACCCCTCAGTTCAAGCTCTAACCATCATTCCGTCCCAACACCTGGGGTAAGGAAGAGCTTCTGTGTACACACAGATTCTTTTTAAGAGGGGGGCCTATGAGGATGACCACCCAGGAATGGGCCTCATCTGCCATCTGCAGTTTTCACCAGAGAGCGGTGTGGCTAAGGAGACACAGCAGGAGATGCGAGTAGGAATCACCTCAAATCTAGCCAGGGGGGACCATCCAACAGGATAACTGAGCAGGACTGGTGCGGAAACTTAATCTCTATTTTTATGAAAATTTTACCCTGTCTCGGCTATACAAAGGAGGATAAAGGAAAGGAATCTTTTTTCTTTTTTAAGATTTTTATTTATTTATTTGACAGAGAGAGAGACAGCAAGAAAGGGAACACAAGCAGGGGGAGTGGGAGAGGGAGAAGCAGGCTCCCTGCTGAGCAGGGAGCCCGATGTGGGATTTGATCCCAGGACCCTGGGATCACGACCTGCACCAGAAGCAGACGCTTAACGACGGAGCCACCCAGGCGCCCCAAGGAAAGGAATCTTGATTTGTGTCCCACCTAGGCCAGAGTTTTAAAGAGTGCGTTACTTTTTGGGGCGGTTGGCTGACTCAGTTGGTGGAGCATGCAACTCTTGATACTAGGGTTGTGAATTCAAGCCCCACGATGGGCACAGAGCTTGCTTGATTTAAAAAAAAAAAAAAAAGAGTGGATACTTCTCGAGTCAATGGAACTCAATAGGAAGAGACTGAAGAGGAAGTGAGACACAAAGGGACAGAGATGAGGGCACGGGCACGTTCCCTCTTCCCCAGTTATGACAGGTCCTCTCCCCCATGCGTCAACATTTCTGCTCCTACTCTGAGAAAGAGAAAAGTCACAACAGCAGTGGAAGGGCTGGATTTTATTTTAGGTTTCTCAGATGATCTCAGCAAACAATCTTTTCTCCTCTCACTAAACTTCTGGCCCAACTGCTCTCTGCCAAGTCCTTATCTTTCTCTGCAATTTAATTTTTCATAACTTCCTCCTCAACTGGACCACTGCTAAGGGTATGTTTCTTTGTTTCCTTTTTCTTTTTTTAAAGCAAGCTCTACTCTATGCCCAAAGTGGGGCTCAAACCTACCAACCTGAGAACAAGAGTCATCCGCTCCACCAACTGAGCCAGCCAGGAGCCCTAGGGTAGGCTTCTTTGTACCTCTTAGACCACTTAGTACGATTCCTTGCAAACATTAGTTTTTAAGAAGTAATTGATTGAATTTACGGTGTTACTATTTTTGTGCCCACTCATACAGCACTCAATACTGCCCTCAAATCAGCCCCAGGGGCTACCTGGAAGAGTTTCAATAAACTGTACCACCACTCACCAGCCGGTAATTTTAGGCAGATTAATTTCTCTCTCTGAATTTGTGCAATGGGGATAAAAATCGTTATTTTCCTCACAGAGTTGTTGTGAGGATTACATGAATTAATGTATGTAAAGCACTTAAAACAGTGTCCGGCATTTGGTAGGCACTAGACAGGTGCTTTAATTTTTTTTCAATAAACAGTAAGAGATGTAAGTGTGCTCTACAATTTTCAGCCCGCTTAAAAGACTAAGCAACAGGAGAATTCCTGTAATACTGAGAGCAGCACAGCTTGGAATACCTACATTCTAGTCTCTCACAAATAAGTTACATATCCCCCAGTGAGTTATTTAACCTCTCTGGCACTTAGTATCCTTATCTAAGGATAAGGGGGAGGGGAGCAGAAAACTACCTCTGGGGTCCCTCTGTGCTGAAAAACATTCTGACACCCTATCTGATTTAGATAAGATTACCCCCAGCAACTGGTTCTCATTGAGGATAAATATCAACGATTTTCTTACAAAAAGGGCTTGGAGTTACAAGCTCAGTTTATTCCGAAGGCTATTTTCTAAACAGGCCAGTACCTTTTCCAGGGCATAGTCTTGAAAGTTTAAACAAACTGCACCACCCCTCCCGATTTTTTAACAGAGGTTTACTTGAGAGAGAGAATGCGAGAAAGCACAAGCAGGGGGAGCAGCAGAGGGAGAGGGAGAAGCAGGCTCCCCACTGAGCAGGGAGCCGACACCAGGACCCCGGGATCATGACCTGAGCCGAAGGCAGACACTTAACCGACAGAGCCACCCAGGCGCCCCCAATTTTTTTTTTTAAATATGAAAAACCTCCCTTTAAAAGACAGCTACCTACACAAAGAATACCGAGACTACCTGAGAACGAAAAGGTAAAATTTAACGTAACCACTCACCTGTACTTAGATGCAACAGAACGTTAGAAAAAAATTAAATGTTTAGATCAAGTAGAGAATCAGAAAAAGACTATGTGTATTTAAGTAGCTAGTTTCCCTGTTGATACTTTAATACCGGTGAAAACTGCCTGAAATCACTAACAGGCATCTTGCCCGGTAATTCAGAGACAACACAAACTTGGGAGATACATTCTGGGGCAAATTATCATAATGGGTCACTATGTAATGTAAGCTATTTCTCCACATTTGGCCAGCATATGTACTAACAGTACTTCGTTGATCTGGTTACAATGAATTCTCCACAATCCCATTCAACAAGTATTTACTGACCACCTCCAGTCCGCCTAGCACTGGCCTGTACAATAAATGCTTTCTTTGGTCCCAGGCCATGGAACAGCCACTCTCGATAATGAAAAGTATCTTATTGTGGACTGGGAGGCACCGCAGGAAAGGGACGGGAGGGGCGCCGTGTCAGGCTCGACTGTAGCTGAATCTTTCAATTACACTGACCAAATCAAATAATTTCAAGGTTGGAAGGGCCTTTTGAGAAAATCGAGTTCATTTTATTTAAAGATGAGAAAACTGAGAGCTGGAGAAGAGTCCTGTATCACCCAAGGTCACTCAGGCAATCAGTCTCCTAAGCGCTGGTGCAATTTCCACAAACTCCCTTCACTCTTCACCCACTCCAAGACAAGCAGATTAATTACCCAGAACTGGAAAAAAAAAAAAAAAAAAAAAAAAATCCACCTAGTCTTCCGGAGAGATCATTTCTAAAGGTTTTCAAAATATTCCGCAAGGCGGAACGAGAGAGTGAGATGTATAAAATCCGAATCAAGTCTTTATCCCCTCTAAGCTTCAAATACTCTTTAATCACCGCTTGGGGGTGGGGGGTGGGGTGAGAAGCAGGTGATTTGGAAACACGTCAGCGGCACCTCGAAACGTGTCCATTGCTCGGCCTTCCCCGTTTTTCACCTCGAGGTCCTGAAGGACCCCGAAAAAAACCCAAAAAACCCTCTCAGTGGAATCAAAGCAAATGGCGACGAAGGGAAGGCAGTCAAATCAGACAGGGGTCGGCTCGCTCGCGAACCCGGTTCTCAGAAACGTCAAACGACGATGACGACACTGCGGGCGCGGGGCCCGGCTTCTCCCCAGGTCTCCGTGCACCCCCGGCCACTAGACCCTCGCCCCCTCCCCGCCTGGACCCGGGGGCCGGCGCTTCCAACCGCCCGGCCTGGGGACGAACAGGGGCTTGGGCTCTGTCCACACTCCGCCCGGGCCGCCTGGAGGGGACCCCGGGGCCGCGGCTGCAGAGCCCACCCTCACGCACACACCCGGCGGCGGCGCCCGCCCTCCCCAGAGGCCGGCCCCAAGTCTCACCGTGAGCCCCGGGAGCGGCCTGGGGGCGCTGGGCGAGAAAGGGGAGCTGACTCTGGGGCTCAGGCCGGCCGAAGGGCGCTGCACACGGACCTAGGCCCTCCCGACGCCTCGACACAGACACAATGAGTCACAAAGGCCGGAAGTGTGTCAGCACCTCGCCTTCCGGGACTGCGCTGCGCTTCCGGGTTCTCTCTAGGAGCGCAGGAGGATTTTGCATCTCGGTTCCCGAGTCGCTGGACCGCGCTCCTGCCCTGGGTGCTCCGCTCAAGCCTCCAGCCGCGAGGATCCCCCCCGCCCGGCGCCGGGGACGGACGGGAGGCGGGGTTCAGCTGACCGGCTCCCGCACCAGTCCATATGATAATTCGATTTCTGCTGTCCTTTCCATCCAGTAATTATAGTTATTGTCGAGCAATAATAATTCTTAGTAATTGCTTGTCTGTGGCAGAGCAACTGAAACCAGGCTGTGCCAACAGAGGAAGATCAAAATGAAGCCAGGGGTGGCTGGTTTCACAAAACTGCCGTGGTAGCTTCTCTCTGGCCCTGGAGCTGTCGGCCAATCGAATGCATGGTGTTTTCCAATATTTGGCCTGTGGACAAAGGACATATTTCCACAACCAACGTAGCTGTAAGAGCCTGTGTTTTGCCCATGTGGCATATGCTATTACAGCACTCTGAAAACTTTTGCCCTCAGGGTGCTTTCACAACCTTCACCTCTGGCTTTCATTTTCACCTGACAAAGTCAACCTTGCTTCATTTTCTGTGCAAGGGTGACCCGGCTTTAATGGTTGTAACTTTGCTCTATGTTCCAAGTCAAGTTCACGAAAGAGACTGAACTTAGTAGTGGGTGCATGACTGCTATTGCTTGGGAGAGATTACTTAAAAAAAAAAAAAAAGTTGAAAACTAAAAAACAATTACAGTATCATTAAATGAAAATTGCAAAGTGGAGAAACATAATCACTCCTAATCCCTCCCCTCTAACCAGTCTGTGACGGCTTTCACTCATCCCTTTCCTCCCTGCTTTCATATGTCAAATCTTTTTTATTATTATTTTTTAAAGATTTTATTTATTTATTTGACACAGAGAGAGAGAGCACAAGCAGGGGGAGCTGCAGGCAGAGGGAGAGGAAGAAGCAGGCTCCCCGCGGAGCAGGGAGCTCAACATGACACGGGGCTGGATCCCAGAACCCCGGGATCATGACCTGAGCCGAAGGCAGACGCTTAACCGACTGAGCCACCCAGGTACCCCATCTTTTTTATTTATCATTTGAGACATAGTTCAAAACTACAGTTGTATTGGATAGATGGCTGGTATGCCTTAAGTAGGTGCCACATTCGTGTTGTGTGACCACTTTTCAGACCAGAGCGGAATGGGTCAGGTTTGGGCATCTGACGGAAAAACAGCTTACATATATCCTGACTGGTGGAACTATGGAGGTGGCCTGGCCTGAGAGCTCTAATGGAACAGTAGGGAACTAAACCATTAGATACCCTTTCCTGGGGAGTTTCAGTGGGAGATACACATGTAAACAATCAGAAAGCAGGGCAAGGGGAGCCTGGCTGGCTCCGTGGGGAGAGCACGCCACTCTTGATCTCAGGGTCATGAGTTCGAGCCCCACTTTGGGTGTACAGATTACTAAAAAAAAAAATAAACTTAAAAAAAAATGCTGTGAGTGTAGCACACTGTTCACCTTTAAAAAAAAAAAACAAAAAAACACAGGGGCGCCTGGGTGGCTCAGTCGGTTAAGCGACTGCCTTCGGCTCAGGTCATGATCCCAGGGTCCTGGGATCGAGCCCCGCATCGGGCTCCCTGCTCCGCGGGAAGCCTGCTTCTCCTTCTCCCACTTCCCCTGCTTGTGTTCCCTCTCTCGCTGTCTCTCTCTCTCTCTCTCTGTCAATTAAATAAATAAATAAAATCTTTAAAAAAAAAAAAAACAGGGCAAGCAGAAATCAGTAATTGGAAGCCATTAGGTGATAGAAGCATGAAAAGTCATGAGTAAACAGAGGTTTGAGGAGAGAGAGAAACTGAACTATGGAAACAAAGGCAATGAGGGGCTGGTCACCACATGGCAGAGCTCACAGACGGGAGCCAGCTAGTAGTGAGGGCCCACAGCAGAAAAAGGTGATAACCTGAGTCACCTTCAGGCCCCGAATAACATTCTGTGATGTCAGTGCATCCCGTGGCCCTATCTCCCCGCGCGTCCTTACATACAATAAATCCCTTGCCAACAAAAGAGCCTAACTTTGTTTCTTGCCACCTGGAAAAGCCCAATCTGATTGATGTGACATCATGTGCACTGTTGTTTTTTTTTTAATCTTTTTTCTTGGTCAACTATCCAACATGGAAGCGGAGGTCGATAAGCTGGAGCGGACGACTGGAATATGAAATCAAGACTAATCATCCTGATGCAGCAAGCAAGAAAAATCCAGTTACGCTCTTAAAGGAATTGTCAGCGATAAAGTCTCGGTATCAAACTTCGCATGCATGCTTTAAACCAATTGCTGCAGAGCAGAAAGAGACTAAGAACCGCATTTGTGCTACTGTCAATAAGACTATGAGCATGATACAAGAACGACAAAAGCAAACAGACCTGGAGCTGTCACCACTGACTAAAGAAGAGAAAACCGGCAGAGCAATTACAATCTTTCATGTCAGGGGCGCCTGGGTGGCTCAGTCAGTTAAGCGTCTGCCTTCGGCTCAGGTCATGATCCCAGGGTCCTAGGATCCAGTCCTGCATCAGGCTCCCTGCTCAGAGGGGAGTCTGCTTCTCCCTCTCCCTCTGTCACTCCCCCTGCTTGTACCCTCTCTCTCTAATAAATAATCTTTCATGTCAGACTTATGAAGAAATGGACTTGCAAAAGGGAATTCTAATGGAGAAGAGATCCATTCCAGAAAGATTTAAGATGCCTTGTTAGCATTCGATGACTAGAAGTGGGGGGGGGGTGGAGAAGAAGATTTGGCTGGGGGCACTGGATAATGATGACTTTCACAAGAGAGGGGACTTTAAGAAGGGCAGATATTATAGGAATAAAGTTTAGCCAAAAGGATGGAATGGGAATAAAGAGATTTAAAAATAGATATGCACACACACTTAGTCTTACACTTTCAGGCAAAGAAGTCACGTAACACTGTTTTGCATCTGTTTTTGTGTAATTGGGATAACACGGATGTCCTAGCCTATCAAAAGAATATTTATGTACGATCAGTCAGTCAGAGGTGAATGAGCATGCTTTGGAAATTAAAGGATAGAAAAAATATTTGTATTACATTACGTATATGTATATAATTTTATATTTGAAAATTTTGATTACAGGTAATGGTCACATTATTGATGAGACTGCTAATCTGTGACCTATAGTCCTCCACAAAAGCTAACCTTAGTAATAATTAATTGGCTTTTCTGTGATAAAAAAAATAAAATAAAATCTTTTTTATCAAGTAATCTCTATGCCCAACGTGGGGCTTGAACTCACAACCACAAGATCAAGAGTCACACATTCTACTGACTGAGCCAGCCAGGCACCCCTCGTGTGCTATTTAAAAACACTTAATATCATATCATTAACATTCAATTTTGCTTCACTGAATGGATAATTGTCATTTTAATAGCTATGTAGTATTCTATCGAGCAGCTGTACCATTAATTGTTTCAGAATTCCTCTATTTCCAGGGGCTGCTCCAGGGTCTCAAGCCTGCTCCGAGGTCAGCAGTGTTGCCACTTTTCCTTCTGCCCCGAAGTACCGCTGCCTGCCACTGTCTTGTCTGGGCTCCCTGGCTTGGAACAGCCTCTTCTTCAGCTTCCAGACCTATGAAAAAAGTCCATGACACAGAAAATCGTTGTGCACAATAAATTTAATCCCTCAGTTTCTGAATAAACGAGGGATATTCTAACCGTGCAGCCTGGAATCAACTCAAGGTGAATATTTAACATTTTCAGCCATCTCAGCCATCAGGAATTTATCCCGGGCCAGCTCTCCAGTGCTTATCCCCACGTGAAGTCCTCTGCTTTGTCTAGAACCTTCCTCACACCCCCTTTCTTCTAGATCCTAACAATCTCTTGGAGTTTTTATTCCATTGAGTGTTGACTACTCTTTATGTATGTCCAATCTGCCCCACCCCCACCCCACCTCCAAATGCCCACAGGTGCTTCTGCTAAATGCTACTCAAATATTGGTTTGGGCTGTGGGAATGCAGATTTCACTGAGAGAAACCTTCCAGAAGCACCTGTCATGTCAGGTGTGTGTGAAGAGGGGCAGGGTGGAGACAGGTTGGTGAATAAGACAAAAACCGTCCTCTTTCCCCAAAGATACGGAAAACATTTTCCAGAAACTGCACAGAATCGAGACGTAAAGGATGCAAAGGAGACTGGGCTGTCTTTGGTCTTGTGTCCCCTTTTAAGAGCAAGGAAAATCTCATAATTCGGCCCCCATCCCCATTCCCAGCAGGCTTTCACGACTCTTCAGCTTGAAAAGCATGACATACCCATGCCAAGAACCATCAGAGCATAGGGGATGGGATTACCATGATTGGCTAAAATTTATGAAGATTCACAACCTGGGATATAGAATCTGTGAGCTGGTTGGAAGGTGAGAACCTGAGCAAAAGCAGCCAGCAGGGAAAACAGGACAGCCGAGTTCCTTGGGGCAGAAGGGGCAGAGGTTTGAGTCCTGACAAACAGGTTCTTCCCCACTGGACAAGAAACTGAAACATCTAGGATGCTCTTCTCTGAGATACTGCCGGTTCCGTGGGATGGCTTCAGAAACTGGTGAAGTCCTCTTCAGCGTCACCAGGTACCAGGCACAGTGTACTTATTTAGGCATAAAAAATAGAGTAAAAAAGAGTGGAGTTCAAGTCTCAACTCCACCATTAACAGGTTATATGTTTGGGGCTTTAAAAAAAAAAAAGATTTATTTATTTATTCATTTTTAGAGAGCGAGCGAGAGAGCGAGAGAGAAAGAGAGCTCGAGCAGAGGGAGGAGAAGAGGGAGAGAGAGAATCTCAAGCCGACTCCCCGCTGAGAGGGGAGCCCAACATGGGGCTTGATCACGTCACCCTGAGATCAAACCAAGAGCTAGATGCTCAACTGATTGAGCCACCCAGGTGCCCCATGTTTGGGGCTTTTTAATAACCTCTCTCTCTTAGCTTTCAGTTTTTTCATCTGTAAAACGATGATAGTTAAGAACTGATAATTATAATATTTGATAATTATTGATAATAACTGGTAGCTGATAATGGTGATGCTAACCTCACAACGTCTCTGTGGGAATTAAATAACTGAATGTGTAAAAAGTGCATAGCAAAGCGCTTGGCACACAGTGAACACTCAGTGCACGTTACTTATCACAATTATTGCTATTTTTATCATAATCTTGACTGGAAGAGGAAATAATGGCACTGACATCAGGATGGGGGAAAAGAGACAATAACCAAAGAAGATACTTTGATGGCAGCACTATGGGAAAAGCAGAACATCTTTGTCCATGATCATTAAAGACATCTCCGATTATCTCCTAAGGATAGATTCTGAGAAATGAGATTGCTGGCCCCACAAATAGTCAGAGGGTCTACATGAAATCATGCTGGTGACCCCAAGGTTCTCTACCTATTGGCGAACAAGCTCTGCTAATGAGATCAGGTGACATCCACACAAGAGTTTCGAAAGAACTCAAAGTATCACTAAATGTAATGATTTACTATTACAAAGAAACACTGTACTTTAGGCCTGGCAGGTTGCCCCAAACAAATAAAAGTTTCTGAACGGCACTCCAGAAACTGTGGGCTCCCAAGGTTGACTTCTGAGCTGTGAAAACGGGTGGGGTTAATACCGAAGGGATGCATTCCCCGAATGTGCTGCTGACACCAGGCACTAGGGTTCTTGGGGGTGTTTTCTCTGGTGTCTAGTGATTTCCTGTTGTAAGCTCCTCAGGGTTCTCCCTGTGGGAGCCAGGTGGGCGCTGGGTTTATAGTGAGAATCTGTTTGATTCAGTCTTGTACCCAGAGACATGAATATGTTGGGGTCACTATAAACTAAATTTAGCTAGTGGGATGCCTGGCTGGCTCATTGGTGGAGAGTGCAACTCTGGATCTCAGGGTTGTGAGTTCGAGCCCCATGTTGGGTGTGTAGATTACTTAAAAATAAACTCTTTTTAAAAAAGATTTTATTTATTTGGGAGAGAGAGAGAGCACGAGCAGCGAGGAGGGGCAGAGGGAGAGGGAGAGGGACAAGCTGACTCCCCGCTGAGCATGAAGCCTGACATGGGGCTTAATCCCAGGACCCTGAGGAATTTTCCAAGACCCAAATAGCCACATATTCCCATGGTCTTCTTTGGTGTGGATTTTACTCTTATTCACCTTTCAGGGTGTTGTCCTTTGAGGTTCCTAGCTTTAGGCAGAGGGCTCAGTCCCTGGCTTTATCTCCTATCCCCCTCACATGTGGCCTGTTAAAACCCATATTCTGGGCACCAGAGATGAGCGGACACTCCAGGGAAAAGTCTCTCTGGGGATGTGCTTATCCTTCTGGATTACTGCTTTCTTGTCATTTCTGGCCTCCAAGGAATTCCCTTACTTTCTCACCAGCTCATTCATGAGTAAGTAGAAGATGCTTTTTGCATGGAACCCATCACTTTTCAATGTGCTATATAGGGAGGGTTTCTCTGCTCATCTTGGCTGCCATATGGCCAGAAGTGAAGTCTAGGAGGATATATATTTAAGACTTGCAAATCTGAAAAATTATAGATGGCGTGGCTGGAGTAAAACAGGCTTGATCATTATCTTGGAACACTAGAATGAAGAAGCTCAAGCAGAGTACAAAGGACAAATACCAGGAGACAAACCGTAAGAGACTCTTAATCATAGGAAACAAACTGAGGGTTGCTGGAGGGGATGGGGGTGGAGGGATGGGGTACCTGAGTGATGAACATTAAGGAGGGCACTTGATGTAATGAGCACTGGGTGTTATATGCAACTGATGAATCACAGACCTGTACCTCTGAAACTGGTAATACATTATATGTTAATTAATTGAATTAAAACAAACAAAAGACAAAACAAAAAACAAAGGACAAATACCTGGAGATACTGCTTTATAGAGAAGATAGTGTGTTTATGGATCTTATTCCGGAGAGGGGGGACAAGCCCTCAACGACTGCTTGCTAATTGGATGGAAGGCAGGTAAGGGCAGAGTTGGATGGACTTTTTAGTTGGTTGAATTACCAGACCCAAATTATATTAATAAATTCACAGCAACTTTGAATGCACTCTCCAGAGCCAGCTACTACTGGGTTCTCTCCCATTTCCTGTTCAATAGGATCCTTTTATATGTGCTTTATGCAAACTGTTTCCTGTTTTATCAATGTTACATATGGGAATGTTGGTGACAGAAAGTTAGATTTGTGTATGACCCTAAGCTAACAGTGCTAACTTGTACATCGAGGGAGGAAAAGCAACCCTTGTCCCTATACCCATGCCCCAAACAAGGAATGGGTGAGTTAAAATGTAATAGGGCTAAATGTTCTGCATGCAGATGGAAAAGTTCACAACACATCCTTGTGGCCACCATCCAAGATGGAACAACAATCTGGAAAAAATAAGTAGGAAAGGACTGGATGTGGAAGATGTGGCCTTTTTGACAGCAATAGCAGTGAGCAGGGCCCTGGGGCTCCTCATGGGCTGTAAACTCCGAGTGAGCCAAGAGTGTGGTTCAATAGCAGTTGAACAAATCTTGGGCTCCATGGACAGCAGCACAGAAACGACCAGGCCACCTGGGCACAGGGCTTTGCTTTCTGGGCACCTGGACAAGCCAGAGTGCAGGGAGAAGGAGATTAGCAACACAGGGAAGGAGCACTGGAAGCTTCTCCTCTAGGGTTCTGCAAAAAGAGCAAGGTTGGGGGCGCCTGGGTGGCTCAGTCGTTAAGCATCTGCCTTCGGCTCAGGTCATGATCCCAGGGTCCTGGGATGGAGCCCAGCATCGGGCTCCCTGCTCCGCGGGAAGTCTGCTTCTCCCACTCCCCCTGCTTGTGTTCCCTCTCTTGCTGTGTCTCTCTCTATCAAATAAATAAATAAAATCTTAAAAAAAAAAAAAAAAAAAAGAAGAGCAAGGTCGGCTTAGGTTGAACTGGGGGCCCCAGAGGGAGACTGTGTTAGTCGGCTAGGGCTGCCATAACAAGGTGCCACGGACTGAGCAGCTTCAGCAACCGATATGCATCGTCTTAGGTCTGGAGGCTAGAAGTCCAAACTCAAGGTGTCAGCAGGGCTGGTTCATTCTGAAGCCTCTTTCCTGGGCTTGTAAATGGCTGTCTTCTCTTTCCTGTCCGTGTGCCTTCACGTGGCCCTCCCTCTGTGTGTGTGTGTGTCCTAATCTCTTCTTTTAAGGACCCCAGACCTATTGGATTAGGGCCCACCCAGTGACCTCATTTTTTTTTTTTTTTAGATTTTATTTTTAAATAATCTCTACCCCCAAGGTGGGGCTGAAACTTATAATCCAGAGACCAGGAGTCGTGTGCTCTCCCAACTGGGCTGGCCAGGCACCCCATCCTTAAATAAAATTGAGATATAATTGACATATAACATTATATTAGTTTCAGGTGTGCAACATAATGATTCGATATGGGGATATATTGCAAAACGATCACACCAGTAAGCCCAGCTAACATCTGTCACCATAGTTCCAAAATTTTTTTCTTGTGATGAGAACTTTTAAGATGGACTCTCTTGGCTGTACATCATGTCCCCATAACTTATTTATTTTTTAATTAATTTATTTATTTGAGAGAGAGAGTGTGTGCGCAATTGGGGGGAGGGGCAGAGAGAGAGAGAGAGAATCCCAAATGGACTGCAGAATGTGGATCCTGACATCAATCCCACGACCCTGAGATCATGACCTGAGCCAACATCAAGAGTCAGTTGCTCAAAAACTGAACCATCCAGACGCCCTCCCCCACATGACTTATCAACCTCCTACCTCACCCCCCTCTGGCAACCACCAATCTGTTCTCTGTATTTAGGAACTTTTTTCCCCCCTAGATGCCACACATAAGTGAGATCATACATATGCTATTTGTCTTTCTCTGTCTGACTTACTTCACTTAGCATAATGCCCTCAAGGTTCATCCATATTGTCCCAAATGGCAAGATTTCATTTTTTTATGGCTGAATAGTATTCCATTGTGTGAGTATATTTATCTATATTTATAAATATATATACATATATACATTCTATATATTACATTTATATATACATAAATAATATATACATATATTATATACACATAAATGTAATATATACATAAATGTATATTATATATACATAAATAAATTAGGTTATTTCCATGTCTTGGTAATTGCAAATAATGCTGCAATGAACATGGGGGAGCAGGTATCTTTTGGAGTTAGTTTTAAATTTTAAACATAGGGATTCTTATCCTTATGCTTAAAAAAGTGGTGGGACTGCAACAAGGTGACCCAGAGGGAGGAAGAAGTCAAGTCCAGCTTGGTTCTGCTCAGCTGGGACCACTGGCGATTCTCTTGCAGGTGAGCTGCCCCCTCGTTGACGGGCCCATTCATATCAGGGAAGGATGTAAGGGGACCCAGCTGACCAGGGGGTCCCAGTAGAAGGTCACTGTAGGGTTCACATTGGCCTTGGTTCTAATTTTATCTGTACTATGTTCTCTTAGTCTAGTTACATAACCTCTTGGAGCCTCAGTTTCTCTGCAGAACTGGGATTATAACAGCATCTACCCCATCAGGCTGTGATGAGGCTCCAGTTGAACTGATTCATGTCAAGCCATTGGCAGAGTGCCTGCCACACTGTGAACTATGTGGCTACTAACACCACTGTTATCATGATTATAGTCTTGGACTCACATGGCACACGAGATGAGTGTAGGGCTCTGGACTGTTGAATGAGCCTTGGGCTTAGGCTGCCTGTGTAGGCCCATCTACCAGCTCTTTCTACCTGTATGCCAGAGACAGGCAGACTCTGTCTATGGCACACAGAGGTGGCAGAGATATAGGAGAGCTCGCTACAACTCCAGTGGTTCGGGCAGGCAGCCAAACGGGACGGGGTGGCCTTCCTCACCCTTTAAAAACCAAAGTAAAAGAAGACAGTGATACCACTCGGCTGGGTTCCCGGGTCTGGCCTTTCATTTGCCCAAGTCATATGCAAATTTTGCAAGACCCTCTTTGAAATTCTGGGACTCAACCTGAGGACATAATACTAAGGCTTCTCTGATCATCAGAGTATCAATCACAGGCAAACTGAGAGTCATTTGTAACAGTGCCTCCCCCAGGGCTGCCCAGGTGGCTCAGTCGGTTAAGCGTCTGCCTTCGGCTCAGGTCACGATCCCAGGGTCCTGGGACCGAGTCCCGCATCCGGCTCCCTGCTCAGTGGGGAGCCTGCTTCTCCCTCTCCCTCTGCCCCCCCCCACTCGTGTATCTCTCTCTCTCAAATAAATAAATAATCTTTAAAAAAAATAACAGGGCCTCCCCCAAATTGCCTTTGGTATAGGGCAAATGGCAGAGGAGAGAGATTCATGGCATGGGGATGCATCTCAGAGTTGGGCCAGAGTCTGGTGAGCTGCTGAACTAACCCTAGAGCTTCTTGTAAACTTCAGAGAAGTCTGCAAAGAAAGAGGATCCTCACCATCCCAGGGCTTGCGGTGTAAAGAAGCACACTGTGGATGTACAGACACGTCCGGGCAGCATGGGGTGGCTGGCCATGGAGTAAACTGCCATTTGCGGCCACGTGATCCCTAAAGCTTCCTGTTCCGGGAGTCACAGTCTGATTTTAACAATCGATGACAGGCACTGAATGTCAAGAAAGAATAAGGAAGGACACAGAAGAGGGCTAATTAGAATTTTTGGAGGAAGGGAAGTGAGGACTTTGCATTAGGAAGAATACTTGAAAGCTTATAAATAGCATTTCATGGGGAAAGTAATGAAAGGCAGGTTGGTTGGAGGAATGATGGCAGGCCAAGTTAGATGCATTGAACGCAAAGATAAAAAGAAAACCGACCAGGTTCGGTAGATTAGGCAGGAGATGAACGGAGATCCGTTGGGGAGGAGGAGCTAACTTCGGAACAGGACTCCGTGTGAATGTCTGTGTGTCTGTATGCAGACGCGCTTGCAAGCTGCAAAACTCAGGAACACATTAGTCGTTCTAGAAAGGTGGCCACTGACGGATAGATTGGCAAGAAGAGAGAGGGCCAGGATTTGACAGTGGCGGGAAAGAAGAGACCAGGAGGCGAGGCTGGTGGCCGAGTCAGGTGCAGGGGCTGGGCTAAGGGTGGCGGGGCCGAGCTGAGGAGTATTAATCAGTCACACAGGTCACAGCAATTTGGCTTGAGCTAGAGTTAAGGGACAGAGATGAAGAGAGAAAGGGAAGAGGCTGGCATGACTCCCACTTGGGTGGTTTGGTGTCTGGGGTTATCAAAGGGAGGATAAAGGGCTGGGAAGAAGTAGCGAGGATGGTAGGTGGAACCTAGGTAGTGGCTTCAGGTGGACACACGCAGGTTTGAATGCAGGGAGCCCCAGCCCAAGAGGAATTGGGGGAAGGAAGGTGGAGGCAAGTTTCAGGGATTCTGTAACTTGCATCCTCGCCTCCCTGATTTCCCTGGTGGAGCGGTACGGTGTATATGTTACACACGGTTTCACACGGTTGGTCCCCAGGCTTTCCATTCATCTGGCGCCCAGGGAATGCCCCATTGGGGTACCCCGGGACAGACCCATGGTCCTTGCATTGTGCCCTTGAGGCTCATCGCCATGGCTTCCGCCATGTCCCCAAGATGCAATGCTCTCTCCTGGAGCCACCTGCCGTGAGGCAGTTTCGTGTTGAAACAAGATCTCTGTACATCTCGATTTACAGCCAAGTGGGGAGGCAGGGGGACTCCATGAAAAAAGAGCATGCAAACTGTAGTCACTTGGCCTCTGCCTCTTGCTGGGTGTGGTTTTGTGCAAGCAACTTGACCTCTCCAAGTGCCCACTCCTTATCCGTAAAATACGGATGATTTTGGCCACCGCTACCCACTCGGCTGTCTTGAGGATCATGTGGAATGGTGGATAGGACCGTCCTTTATAAATTATTTTTTCAACTCATTTTTGTCAAGTAATCTCTACACCCAGCGTGGGGCTCAAACTCTCGACCCCAAGATTAGGAGTTGCACGCCCTACCGACTGAGCCCAGCCAGGCACCCGTGGCAAAGCTTTTTAAACCACGAAGTACCTCACAGGTAGCAAACATCACCATTCTTTAAGTGCGGAAAACTGCCTTTCTCCCAGCCTTGCAAAATACAACTGTGGGAAGAAAGATCCTGGACAATTTATCTGGTGTGGGTCTGGATTAAAGGAAAACAAAAAACAAAAAAAAACACAGTACCATTTTTACAATTTTTTCCCAAATTGTCCACATTCACTCTCAAAGGAGAGACACACATCTCAGAAAGCCTGTTGTCAGGGGGCTGCCTCCCCAGAGACCCTGGGACCGAGATGGTGCCTGACCTGCAAATGCTCCCCCGCTCTGCCAGAGAACAGCCAGATGGCTCCCTCCCTCCCTGTGTAAACATCTCTCACTCAGCCGAGCTGAGTAAACAGGCCTCCCTGGGTAAAGAGGCGCCTCCATGCCCAGAAACCAGGAAGCTGAGCCAGGGGCTCTGCACTTGGGTTATGTCTGCAATCCGGGCCCCCAAGCCACAGGTCATCTGTCTTGGCTCCTTCTCTGTGGTTTGAGGACAGCCAGGCCCTGCTCTCCCTCCTCCCCAGGCAAACACATTACAAAGAATCTTTGCAACTGTTCAGCGGAGTGGCCCAGCCCAGAAGAAGGCAGCCTGCATCTGGGAGGGGGTGAGGGGAGACAGGGGTGCTGGGGGTGGCAAGGGGAGGTGGCCAAGGGGTGGTGCCCTGCAACACCCCCATACCGTATGATGTGTAGGTGGGACCCGCTTTGCTGTGTCTAACCACCAGAGGAGAGTGTCTGTCACCTGAAACCGGGGGTGGGGGTGGGGGGGGCGCTGAGAGAAAGGGAGGGAACGGGGCAATATCCTGCAGTCCCAACACCTTCCCTCCCGTAGCATTTCAGGTGTGGTTAAAAAAAAGGACTAAGCCCAGAGCACTTGGGGGGCTCAGTCGAATCGTCTGCCTTCGGCTCAGGTCATGATCCCAGGGTCCTGCATCAGGCTCCCTGCTCAGTGGGGAGCCTGCTTCTCCATCTCCCTCTGCTGCTCCCCCTGCTTGTGCTCTCTCTCTCTCTGTCAAATAAATAAAATCTTAAAAAAAAAAAAAAAAAAAAAAAAGGACTAAGCTCTCCTCTCCAAGCAGCTCAGGATAGAAGAAAGAATATTAGTTGAAGGGTTGAGAAAACAAATGATGTTCCTGCCTCCACCCCCTCATGAGCTGTGTGCCCTTTGGATGGTGCCTTTAACCTCTCTGAGTTTCCTGGTCTGGATAAATTAGAATCATGCTCTCTGCCATTCGTTGAGGCCCCTCGATGTGACAGGGACTTTAGGTATGTTAATTTATTAATCCACACCACTACCCAATGAGGTCGGAGTGCCTATCCCCACTTCAGAGATAAAGAAAGTGAGACTGGGCAAGCAGAACGGACTTGCACAGAAATACACACCTAGCGGCAGAAGGAGCTCTTCTCTCTGCCAAACCCCTGTCCTGCCCCTGCAACTACGAAAGGTGGGACTTCTTTCCCTCGTGTGAAAGTTGAGACTAGACAGGTCCTGGCCTACTTAGAACGGTCTTTATGGCTGGAAACCGAGGTGCTGACTCAGATGAGCCCGTGGCCTGGGTCAGGGCTTTGGCTGCGAGCCCCCACCTTTCCCAGAGATCTCCTCCTCCGGCCCTCATTTATCACCTTGGTTAAAATCCAGGGAAAGAGAACAATCAACAACTTGTTCCACCCCGGGCAGAACTTGGCAGCAAGTCTTGGAGGCCCTGTTACCACGGCTTCCATCCCAAGGCAATTCATAAATGTCTAAATTTCCATGACCCATCTTGGAGGCTGCATGGGGGAGGGAGAAAACCTGTAACCCTTATACCTACAGACAAAAATGAGCGCTGGGAGGCTTTCCTAAGGGGAAAAGGAAGACAGCTTCCGAGGATTTTTTTTTTTTAAAGACTTATGTATTTATTTGAGAGAGAGAGAGAGAGAAAGAGAGAGAGAGCACAAACGGGAGGGAGAGAGAATCTCAAGCAGACTCCGCGCAGTGCAGAGTCCGACGGGAGGTCTCGATCTCACGACCCCGAGATGATGACCTGAGCCAAAACCAAGAGTCAGACGCTCAACCGACTGAGCCCCCCAGGCGCCCCCAGGTTCAGAGGATTTTGACGATAATCTCTCAATGATGATATTCCAGGAAGGAGATCCATAAACTCCTGCCGCTGGGCCAAATGCAGCTCGCCACTTGTTTGTGTAGTCAGAAATCTAAGAATTTTATGTTTTTAAATTGTTGAAAAAAGGGGTGCCTGGGGGGTTCTGTCGGTTAAGCGTCTGCCTTCGGCGCAGGTCATGATCCCAGGGTCCTGGGATCGAGCCCCGTGTCGGGCTCCCTGCTCAGAGTGAAGCCTGCTTCTCCCTCTCCCACTCTCCTTGCTTGTGTTCCCTCTCTCGCTGTCTCTCTCTCTCTCTCTGTCAAATAAATAAAAAAATCTTTAAAAAAAATTGTTGAAAAAAATAAAAAGAATTGTGGCACGTGAAAATTATATATTAAATTCAAATTTCAGTGTCCATAAATAAAGTGATTCTGGAACGCAGCCATGCTCTTTCATTTACATAGTGTCTGTGGTGGTTTCTGCGCTACGGTGGCAGAGTTGAGTAGTTGTGACATCAACCATGTGGCCCGAAAAGCCTAAAATATTTACCATCTGGCCCTCTCCAAAAAAAAAGTTTGCCGTCTCCTGTTCTAGGAAAAATCACGTGCCTAGGGGGAGGGTGTCACCATCCTGGAGGTAGGTATTTATTGAATCCCTTGTTTTCGGTATAGCACCCACACCTCAACTGGGCCTGGTTGGTAGCCTGAGGGGTGTGGCCTCTTAGACCCATGGTTGGGGGTCCTGCTCTCCCCAGTCCCACCCTTCAAAGGTCAAGCCCTTTCCTCCCCTGCATCCAGGGTGCTGGCAGCCAGCCAGGCTTGGGCTCCTCAGGAGGGAGACTGGAGGGTTTTCCCCTGGAGAGACTGACCAAGAGACAAGATTAAGACACTGACAGTTGGGAGGCTAGTTCTCACCAGATCCTCTAAGGGAAGCTCATAGTGGACAGAGCCTGCCCACAAGCAGAGCCTTGCAGGGAGCTTCCCAGAGTTCCACGCTGACATGTGTGAATGGACAGCCAAGACGTTTGAGAAAAGCCCTTATTTTAAGGATAGGTGTGGTGAGGGTCAGGTTTGGGGCTGATCAAGGAAGACAGGCCACCACGTTGTGGGAAACAGAACGCCACGAGAACCACTGGTGCATGTTTGTTCAGACTCCGAGATCTCTGAGAAAACTCGAGATTGCAGGGTTAAAAATAACCCGAAAGGATCAGAGTGAAATGCCCTTGGGACGTGTGTGGTCTGTTCTAAAGTAGCAGCAGAAGATGTTTTGTAGATAGGAAGCCAGCTGCAAACAGCACACTGGGCACTCCCCTCTTTGTTCCTTTGTCCTGCTTTAAAGATTCTTATCATGCCCTAATCCTATGTACATGGAAGAATGTGCCTTACCAAGCCCCTGCTGTAAATCATTATAGATCTATATCACTGTAGAAGGTATATAAGATTATGGAAAATAAACCTCGGCACCTCGGGCTGATTGCTCAGGGTCCCCTGTGCCTCGCTCTACTGTCGTCTCTTTTCCTCAGTTCCTTCGCCGCCCCAGGTCCACGACACTCTGAGGTTGACAACACGTGACAGTGCTGTCCAATGTGTTTTACTGGGTGGAGTGTGCACAGGATTGCATGAAAGGGGCCTTGCAGAGACAGCTGGAACATGGGGGTGGGGGGAAGTAGGGCAAAAGAACACTCAGAAGAGAGGGGACTAGGAGAGAGGACTTGCCTGTCTAGGTGATGTCACTCAGCAGCACAGTGGGGAGCTTCCAGGTCAGGGAACCCTAAGAGCAGCATTGGTTTGGGGGCTTTTATAGCCCTGGGGTTGGTCTTATCTAGAGCTAACTGATGTGTGCAGTTTTGCAAGCAGGCAGGCTCTACGTGGCTAAAAATCTGCTTGGGTGGCTATATTTAAAGCAATAAGATGTGTAAGAATTTGAGTTTAGTGCTGGTGGGCTTTGAGCCTGCTGCGAAGTAAACAACACAGGGGCCATCTTTAGCCGTTTCTGTACCAGCAGGCCACAGCAAGAGAAAGACGGAAACCACGACAATGTGGGAGCAGAAGGAAACATTTAACCAAACCTCTGCAGTTAATGTCCGCAGAGATATGAGAAGAAATTGCAGGATGCTCTATAAAAGGAACATTCAGAAAACAGAAGGAGTATCTTGGAAATAATATTAGTGCAAAGATGAAAAATTAATTAGGAGAGAAGGTTAAGGAAATAATGCCAGAAAATAGAACAAAAAGATCAAGAGATTGGAAATATGAGTGAAAAACATATGAAAATTGGAGAAGCCAACCCAGGAGCTCCCACAGCTGAATTTCAGGAATTTTGGAAAGAGAATGGAGAAAGTGAAGTGGGGGGAAATCCTCAACAAAAGAATTTAGGAAAATGTCGCAGAAATCCAGAACATGTACAGCCCGCTGCATGCTCAGCAAAAATGAATTTGGGACGGGTGCCTGGGTGGCTCAGTAGGTTAAGCTTCTGCCTTCGGCTCAGGTCAAGATCCGGGAGTCCCCAGCTGCATCGGGCTCTCTGCTCAGCGGGGAGTCTGCTTCTCCCTCTCTCTGCTCCTCCCCCTGCTCATGCTCTCTCGCTCGCTGTCTCTCTCTCTCAATTAAATAAATGAAATATTTAAAAAAATGAATTTGGGAAAGAAAGAAATAACACCTACCCATCGACGTGAAATTTACTACCCAAAGGTTTCCAGAAACAAAAAAAAGAGGTCTCATATAGAGGACTAAGAATCAGAATGCTCCTGGATTTCTTAACAGCAACACTGGAAGTTAGAAGACAAAATTCCAAGGAAAAATAATGTCCAAACTAGAATTTTACACCCAAACTGGAAAAAGGGTGATGAGGAGAGCAAAAGGACATTTTCAGATATGCAAGGTCTCAAAATATTTACTCGGCGGGCACTCTATCTCAGGAAGATTATGGAAGGATGTGCGTCACCCAAAGAAAGTGTACTCAGGAGAGATATGGGACTCAGCAGCAGGAGACCCAACAGGGGGTGGGGTTGGGGCTGAGGGTGGGTCTCGGGCTCCCTGAGTGCTGCTGACAGGAGACAGGTGTCCTGATGTGACAGGTGTGCACAGTTGGGATAGCAGACTGGCCATCTTGGAGCAGGAAGAAAGAACTCTAGGATTTTTCTTTTTCCCCTCTCCCTCCTCCTCTCCTGCTCCCCGCCTTCCTCCTTTTGTTTCTTTAAAGATTTCATTTTTTAAAAAGATTTATTTATTTATTTGAGGCAGGGAGAGGGGCAGGAGAGGGAGAGAGAGAATCTCAAGCCGACTCCAAGCCCAGTGTGAAGCCCAACACAGGGCTCGATCTCATGACTCCGAGATCATGACCTGAGCCAAAATCAAGAGTCGGACATTCAACCGACTGAGCCACCCAGGAGCCCCGAAAAGATTTTATTTTTAAGGAATCTCTACATCCAACATGGGGCTCGAACTTACAACCCTGAGATCAAAAGTCACACACTCTTCCGACCGAGCCAGCCCCTAAGAGAGTGCCAGGATTTTTCTGAAGAGTAAAATACATGTCTGTGTTCAGATTATAGATCAAATTGTTCTCAAAACCTAAAAAAGACATTGTACCCCTATGGAAAAGGACTTTTTTGCATTTCTTAAACCACCCCTCCCCGCCATTTTTTGTTTTGTTGTTGTTGTCTGGCAATTTTTTTTTTTTTTAAACAGGAGAAAATCAAATTTAATAGACGTAGGTTTGGGGAACCTATACAGACAGGAAATTCTGGAGACAGTGAGCCAATATGAAGCTTATATAAGCTAACGAAAAAGGTAAGGGCCTGAGGACACAGAGGGGAGAAAAGTCAACATCAAGGTGAAAGGAGATGTTTGGCCAAAACTAGATTGTTCTATTGTGCACGTTGATAAAGAGTTGGAACTCTGTTAATACTTCTCTGCCTGTCACAGGCTCTCCTTTCCAATGTAAATTTAGGCAGTCATGGGGCAGGTGGAGCACCTTTCCTGCATCTGCTGGGTTTTTATTCCTTTTAATTCAAAATAATCTTTTTTTTTTTTTAAGTTGGCTCCACGCCCATTGTGAAGCCCAGCATGGGACTTGAACTCACAACACTGAGATCAAGACCTGGACTGAGATCAAGAGTCCAATGCTTAACCAGCTGTGCCACCCAGGTGCCCCTTAACTCGAAATAATTTTATGCCAAAGTGGCACATTTTGGGTGTCTCTCCTGCACCCCTTCACTCCCCTTGTCTGGAACTTCCCTGGAAGTTCCACATGTTACAAGTTGAGCTGGTAAATAGTTGGTCTCATTGAGTCAGTCTCAGTCCTGATGATAGGCCAGTTTAGTTGAACTCACTTTAAGAGGTGGTGATCGTTCAGCAATTTTCAAAAAGCAATCAAGTCCTTCGGGTTTTCCACGTCATTTGTCACTTGTGCATCTACTCGGTTAAGAGGAAGAAGACAGAGCTTCCTGGAAGGAATATTCTGTCATCTCTGGTTATCTCCGAATGCAAGATCATACTACGCTTTGTCTGAAACACCTTAATTTTCCTCTTTTACATTATATAGCAACCCCCTCCCCGAAATGCACAAAGGTCACAGGCTTTCCAGACAGCCTGGAGCCTGTTCTAAAATGCATGCCCAGGTCTGGGAGACTTGCTGTGCTTCTCAGCCAGCCCTGCTGAGGCCTGATGAGTCCTGTCATCCCCTCCGCTTGTGGTTAAGAACTTGAAAGACAGCTCTTGTCTTCCTTCTGGGTAGAGAGGAAAATAAGAGCCTCTATCCGGAGAAGGATTTTAGTGAAAAGAGCCTGAGCCTTGAACCTGAGCTGAGCTGGCCCCCTGGCAGAGCCGCTGAGCATGAGCAACTGTCTGCCCCTCTGTTTCCTCATTAAGGTTCCGGGCATGATAATGCCAACCTTGCAGGACCTTGCAGGGTTGTTCTAAATTTTAAAAGTGACTGCGTCATAGATACAAAGTATCTAGTAGCATTCCTAGTTCCCAGCAGGTGCTTGACTCTTTGTGGTTGTTACCCGTGTTACTGCTACACAGTTTCCACAGGGCTTTCCTCTGTCCTATCTCACTGATCCTTCAAGTATTTATTAAGTCCTATTTAAAAACAGACAAACCAAGGCTCAGCAACAGGCTAGTAGTATGGGATCGCTCCTCTGGGGCACAGCATGCCTGGGCAATGTTCTAACACAGACAGAGCCCTTGGGAAGGGAACTTCCTTGAAAGAGCAATCATTCGCCCATAGTTTTACCTCCAGTCCCTTTACAGCAGCAGAAACATGTGGTTGAGAACAGACTGGGATTATAGACCTGCTCCCAGAAAGAGGGCATTTTAATGTTCCAGGTGGGACCAGGGGAATAAGTGATGACAGGGGACAGAGTGGATTCACAAAATAATGTTTTTATAACCATTGCCCAAAAGGAAATTAGAAAACAAGTGTGTATGAGTCACTTCACTCTTGTAAATACACTGGCTACATAAATGGGGTCAGAAATACCAGGGAAGTTTGCAATAAGGTTTGAAAAATAAGCACTAAGTCCCAAGCAAAGGACAGAGTTTGTTTGTCTTATTTTTAAAGAGGCTCAGGGTTCGTCTGTGAACATTACAAGGTAAATATTTGTGTCAGACCATGTTTTTTAAAATGGCGTATGGAAAGGGTTGTGCCAAGGATTGAATTTTAAACAAATTCAGACTTCTTGAGTCACTTAGAAATAACTTTTAAAAACCTGAGAGACTATTGTAATAACTAAGATGAAAGCAGGATTCCTGTTTAATTGAGCAAATTATCTGCATATATGAGGCTTCGGTTTACTTTTTCTTTGAAAAGAAATCTACAGAGAAACTAAGAAAGTTATGTAGGTAGGATCATTTCATGTAGGGCAAAGAACCCACGATGTCCCTGAGGACATCATTGTGTAAATGATGTGTGTAATGTTGACTGAGGCAAGAAAAATGAGTTAAATCATGTCCCCACAGGAAAGCATCATAAATTTTAGCAAGATTTCCATGCAGAGTGATTAAAAGTGTTATTTCTCAAAACATTAGCAAGAAGCCAATAAATGTGGGTTGGGGGCAGAAAAAAATTATGTACAACAGTAAAGTATTACAAGACTAAAATACTAACATATAAATGGTTATTCCTAATAAACAACAGAAATATATTCCAATAACCCATTTATAGATTGGCTCTTGGGAGTTTAGAGCTGATTTTCCCAACTAAACAGTGCTGTAGACATCACTTATGCCCTCACAAGAACTTAGCTAAAACATAATGTGGCCCAAACGCTATAGACCTGCAGTGAAAAATAGTAGGAAATATTACTGCAGTTCTAGCATCTAAATACAAAAGGAAAACAATGCAGCTGGGTTAGAAACACTATTCCTTTGGGGGGGGGAGGGGCTAGTAGTGGAGGATTCCAGCAAGAGATTACTTCTGTGGAGGTTCTGAGTGAGATACTTGGGCTTTTAAATGATTGAGGTGCTCGTAGCCCCCATGTCATTTCACGTGGGTATTTGCGGTCTTCTCTCTTCTTAATACGCTTGTATCTCTGAATAATCATTGGTCAAATCAGCCATGATTAGTGTTGCATTGAAATTCACAAGCGGGGTAAAGAGCGTGAGATGGAAAAGGCCAGTACATTTTCTAAGGTAAAGGCAGGTGATGGAAAATGTCCCTACTGCAGGGACACAAAGAGGGAGCTAATGTGCCTGGGTGCAAGGCTGCCTGATGTGGCATAATAGAATAGTGAGCAGTGACGGGCAGGGAAGGGTGGCGCTGAGGACATGGTTTCCCTGAGGCGGTGAGGAAGAGGTGCCAGATTAGATGTGTCCTGCTTAGCTCCTGCTTCCTGGTCAGAGCCTTCAGGGGTAGTGGATGGGGAGGTGGGGCTGGGGCTGGGGTGGAGGAGGGTGGGAGAGGAGGAGGCAGGTGCATCTGGCTACTGTACTCACAACGTTTGTCAGTTAGGCTCTTGTAACTTGCAGACTCCCTGTATCGTGTATACTTCAATCTCATCCACCCACGCCACTTCTCCGCACACGTTTTCCCAGTTTCTGATCACTGCACATCTCTGCTCTTAGAAGCAAAAATTATTATCCATCATACCCTCTCCTGAGAAATTTAGGAAAAAAAGAAGTAGCTTGAGAGGTTATGAAAGGACCAGAAGAGAGCGATGACCAGATAGTTTGCTTAGCTAGAATATGTTCCTAGGGGTGTGATTAGCACAGAGACGCTTGGTAAACGGGGAGAACGATATTAGTAAAATGTGAAGTCCTGTTGTTTCGTGGCAAGTTTTCTCAGCGTGTTAACGTCTTGTGCACCCGAAAGCAAAGCAGAGCAGAAAAGCTGAATTCAGCAAGCTGTGGGGAACTTGAGTTCAGTACACACCCTTCTTTCCTCTTGCTAGCTCAGGTAGCTACAAGCTTTATTTTGGAAGGGCTTATTGCACAGTTGGCCCAAATCTCTGTGTATGTGCCCGTGTCTCCCTAACTCAGGCCTCAACCTCTCCTCTCAGCCTCTTCATCAAGTTACCTGCTCCTTTTATATTACACAACTTTTTTCTTTTTAAGTAGGCTCCGTGCCCAACATGGGGCTTGAACTCATCACCCCAAGATCTGAGTTGCATGCTCTACTAAGCCAGGCAGGCACCCCCTTACCCACTCCTTTTATAAAAAATTTATTTATTTTAGTGGGGGGAGGGGCAGAGGGAGAGAGAGAGAGAGAATCCCAAGCCAACTCCTCACTGAGCACACAGAGCCCAACTTGGGGCTTGATCCCACGACTGAGATCATGACCTGAGCCGAAATCGAGAGTTGGACGCTTAACCGACTGAGCCCCCCAGACCCCCCAGCTCCTTTTATTTTAAATGATCTTCCCAGTTCTATTGGGATATAATTGACATATTGCATCAGTTTAAGGTGTACAACATAATGATTTGATATATGTATATATTGCAAAACAGTCACCACAATAAGTTAACATTCACCACCATACATAGTTACAAAATTTTTTTTCTCGTGATGAGAACTTTTAAGATTGACTCTCTCGGCAACTTTCAAATATACAATACAGTATTGCTAATTATAGGCACCATACTGAACATTACACTCCCAGAAATTGCCTTATAACTGGAAGTTCGTGCCTTTTGACCACCTTTACCCATTTTCCTCAACTCCCAAGCCTCTGGCGATCACCAATCTGTTCTGTTTCTAGTTCTTTTTTTAGATTTTACATATAAGTAAGATCATAAATATCTTTCTGTGTATGTGTCCCCAACTCTATTAGCCTTGGTCTTATTTTGAGTGATTTTGGGGGGACATGAAGATTTGCAGAATATCAAGTTCTCAGGAATAGATCACAATTCAGCAAAAAGGTCTGTAAATAAGCCCGAAAAAGAAAAAGAATACACTTGATTTCAAGCCTGAAAAATAAATGAAAGGAAAAAGTATACTCAAAGAAACAAAAATCTTAAAACGCAGAATAGAAACAGAAAGACACCAAGAAAAGTGCCAGATGTCTGGGCTGATACAAGAAAAAAAAAAGGAGTGACATCTCTTCAGATCAAGTGCAGAAAGCTCAGGAGGACCATCCTATCCTACCCTCTCCTACCCTACCCTATCTTATCCTAGGAGGACCTTGAGTACCTGCCACACATTTGAGGCAGGTGCTTATACACATTACCTCATTCATTGGTCCCTATTAAATACTACTATTATTATCCCTCCTTTAGAAACAAACAATCTGGGGCGCCTAGGTGGCTCAGTTGGTTAAGCGACTGCCTTCAGCTCAGGTCTGGAGTCCTGGGGTCAAGTCCCCGAGTGGGGTTCCCTGCTCAGGTCTGCTTCTCCCTCTTACCCTCCCCCTCTCATGTGCTCTTGCTCTCTCTCTCATCCTCTCAAATAAATAAAAATCTTAAAAAAAAAAAAAAAAAAAATAGAGGGGCGCCTGGGTGGCTCAGTCGTTAAGCGTCTGCCTTCGGCTCAGGTCATGATCCCGGGGTCCTGGGATCGAGCCCCGCATCGGGCTCCCTGCTCCGTGGGAAGCCTGCTTCTCCCTCTCCCGCTCCCCCTGCTTGCGTTCCTTCTCTCGCTGTCTCTCTGTCAAATAAATAAATAAAATCTTTAAAAAATAAAAAATTAAAAAAAAAATTAGAAACAAAGAATCTGAGGGTCAGAAAGATTAAGAAAATTGCCCAAGGTCACATAGCCAGTTAGCGGCATTCAGGTATCATTTTGCCGTACTATCTCTAGATAACAAAGCCAGGTGTTTTATTTATTTACTTATCTTTTTATTTTTTTTGAGTCTTGGCTATTTCCAGCAGAAGGGATGCAACGATCTCTACGGCGGGGCCTTGTGGTCACACACATTCTTTAATCTCCACAACCCAGCACAGAATAAACATTTGTCAGGATGGTGTTGAAATAGTTACCCTCTCCTGGCAGCGTCCCCCCCTCCCCTTTTCACCTTTGTGCTCTTGCTCCAGCTCTAACAGGCACGTTCCGGGCTGCCTGGCATTTCCACAGCCCCGACTCCCACCCCTCCCCGCACCCGCAGCCACCTCGAAGTTTCCCCGTCCGCATCCCCGCCGCAGTGGCACGTCCACACCAGCTCTCGTGTGCATCTCACACCGCGTCGGGTACACACTCGTCTGTTCCCTTAAGTGTCCCCAGGCTGGGACAGACAAGAACCTAGTGAGTCCTCACTTCCCTCCTCCTAGCCCAGCGCTCGGGGTGCTCAGTGTGCGCTGAACAACGAAAACGGAAAGCCGAGGGATCCGGAGCCCGTTTCGCAGTTCGACAACCACCTCATTTTTCCAAAGGACCCGCCATGTACAACAACACGGATCAGGGAGGAAGCGGGTTGGGCCCGAATTCTGCAGCCGGGCGGAACGAGGGGTCAAACCGCGGACCCCGCCCCCACCGCACCCCTGGTCTTTGAAGGGTCCTCGCCGGCCGGGGGCACAAAGGGAAGGCGAGACCCGAATGCGGGGACAGGTCGAGTCGCGGCCCCCACAGTGGGCAGCCGGGCCTCTTCGAAGGGCCCCCTGGTGAGGCCGAGCCCGGCGCTGCGCGTCAGGGGGACCCCCGCCTCGGCCCAGGGGGTGGGGAACGCCGAGGCGCGCGTCAGCACGGACCCCGAGGGCCGAAGCGCAGCGCACCGACCCCCACGGGCCGCCGTCACCCGCAGCCACACAAAGGCCGGAAGTGCCCCCGCGTCGGCCTGTCGAGGCGCCCTCTCTAGGACCCGGGAGGCCTCGCCTCTCGGTGGTTCCCCAGGCTCGCTGGACGCCCGGGACCCGACCACGCCAGATTCCCGGACGGTACTCCCAGGGCGGCGCGTACCCTACTCCAGGGGCAGCAAAATGAGTCAAAAGGAAAACAAAAAAATGGAAATCGAGTCGGGCAACTCACTTGTGAGAGAGAATGTCCACTTCAAATGCATCCAGGCCCAAGTTTCAGCTGAGGGGTCGGAGCACGGTGTATTATTTATCATGCTCGCTTCCCCCGGAGGAGGATCAAACAGGCCTGGAGAAACTTCTGTCCTGCCCAGCGTCTCCCAGGGACAGACTTCAATCAGAACCCAGGGCTTGTGCCACCACGGCCCGTGCACCTGCCACTGCCTGGGGCTGCCTCTCATCTGAAATGAACACCATGAAAATTAAAACCTAATTGTTCAAACGGCAGGAAACACCTAACAGTTTCACAATTGACCAAATGGGGGGGGGAACCCACAAAAATTAAAAAAAGCTAAGAATAAAACACCAAAATCGACCAAATGGAGTGTGCAAGAATGCAGAAAAGACCATCTCATACCCATTAGGATTGGCTGCTAGTGAAAACACCGAATAGCAAGTGTTGGAAATAGAAAGTGGAGAAATTGGAGCCCTTGTGCATGGCCGGTGGGGCTGTAGAAGCTGTCCAGCCACTGTGGAAAACAAGTATGGCTGCTCCTCAAAGCAACCAAAACAAAATTACCATGTGATCCAGCAATTCCACTGCTGGGTATGTGCCCCCAGAGAATTTAAACCAAGGGCGTGAAGAGATACTGTTCACAGCAACATGATTTACAGTAGTCCCAAAGTAGAAGCAAACCAGTGTCTGTTGATGAATGGATAAACAAAATGTGGTCTACACATACGATAGAATATTATTCAGCCTTAAAAAGGAAGGAAATTCTGACACCGATCCTACTGTGGTAATCATTTTGCAATATATAATTGTATCGAATCATCACATTTTACACCTTCAACTTACACTATGTTATATGTCAATCATACCTCAACAGAGGTGGGGGCATCTATCTATTCTCTTTAGAAAAATCAAACAAATGGGGTGCCTGACTGGCTCAGTCAGTAGAGCATGCAACTCTTGATCTCAGGGTTCTGAGTTCAAGCCCCATGTTGGGTGTAAAGCCTACTTAAAAAAAAAAAATCACATTAGAGGAAAATCCAATGAGCCACTCAAGTCAGGACCCTCCCGAAAATAATAAATGTGGCCAAAGTCCCAGGCATTTATCAGGACTTCTTACACATCTGAGAAATTTTACATTGGTCAGAAATTCTAGCGTATGGGGTGATGCTTCCAGTTGTAACTCAAGCCTAGAGAAACATTAGAAAAGCTACCCTGGAGAAAAACACCTTTAAAGAAGGTTCAAGACTTCTTTGGGGGAGGGGCACCTGGGTGGCTCAGTTGGCTAAGTGTCGGACCCTTGGTTTCAGCTCAGGTCATGATCGGGGTCCTGGGATGGAGCCCCCTGTTGGGCTCCACACTCAGTGTGGAGTCGGCTTGGGATTCTCTCTCCCTCTCTGTCTGCCCCTCCCGCTCATGCTCTCTCTCTCTCAAATAAATAAATAAACCTTTAAAAAAAAGGACTTCATTTGGCTTTAAACAATTTACAGCAGAGGAAAACGGTCACCCAAATATGTGAGAAAGTCTTCCCTCCTACCTCAGCTCTTACCACAGTAGAACTAGAAATGCAGCTTTGTGAAAAATCATTGCATTCTGTTTGATCAGCAGGGGTTTGGATTTGCCAATGTTCTGCCTTAAGTATCTTCTTTGGCTTAAGATTCTAGTCCTGCTTTTTCCAGTAGGGTAGGCATTAGCCACAAGTGGCTACTGAACACTTGACATGTGTCTAATCCCAATTGAGATGTCCTTTGATGTAAAATACATACTGGATTTCAAAGACTTCATATGAAAAAAAGGAATGTAAATGTAAGATATATCAATAACATTTAAAATTAATAATTTAAATATTTTAATTAATTTTATAAAGTGTAAAGTATATCATTTAATAGCTTAAAAATAATTTTAAATGTATATGTGGAAGTGATATTTTGGACAGATCAGGTTAAATTAAAAATAGCCTTAAAGTTAATTCCACCTGCTTCTTTCTGCTTGTCAAAATGTGGCTACTAGAAAATTTAACATTTCATATGTGCTTGCATTATATTTACATCAGAAAGCACTATTTTAATTCTTTTGGTCCTGATGGGCTAATCACACTGATGACAACAACAACAGCAAAACTGCAAGCTTGTTGATGGCCGACGTTTATTTTATTTTAAAGATTTATATATTTATTTGAGAGAGAGAGCACGCTCAAGCACACACAAATGGGGGGGAGGGGCAGAGAGAGAAAAGGGGAGAGAATCTCAAGCAAACTCCCTGCTGAGTGCGGAGCCTGATGCTGGGCTTGATTCCAGGACCCTGAGATCATGACTTGAGCCGATCATGACCCTGCTCGTGCTCTCTGTCAAATAAATAAATAAAATCTTTAAACAACAACAAAACCCAAGAGCATAAATAAGTTGCCTAGAGTGCTCACATGGGAACTGGAAGATCCAGGAGTTGCTCTGGAGCTGACTAACTCTCGGCTGGTGTGTCCTCTTAGCTGCACGAACCGACTTCAGACAGATTTGCAGTAACCAAAGCCAAAAAGCCTTGTTTGGAAAGCTGAATGCCAGCTTTATTACTTTTTAGGCAAGGCTATTCCCAGGTAGAGAATGAAGATTGAGAACTTCCCTTTCTTTCAGTAGGAAGATCTACTCAGAAAAGTAAATTCAACCCAGAAATTTCCCTTATTTAAAAATGGACATTAGAGACCAAGGAAGTAACTGATTTAAAGGTTTTCTTCAAATTGGCGTATGTTTGAAGTAGATCCCTCTGTCGCATCCTTTGCCATGTGTTGGGACTGTTGTCTCAAAAGCCTGGCCTATTGATAAAACTATCTGGGTCCAACAGTCAGTTCTGGATGAATCCAAGCCCTGCTGTCCCTTAGCATGATGTCCTCAAGGTTCATCCGTGTTGGAGCATGTGTCAGAATTCCCTTTTTTTTTTTTTTTTAAAGATTTTATTTATTTATTTGAGAGAGAGAGTGCGAGAGAACACAAGTAGTGGGAGCAGCAGATGGAGAGGGAGAAGCAGGCTCCCCGCTGAGCAGGGAGTCTGTCGTGGGGCTCGATCCCAGGACCGAGATCATGACTTCAGCTGAAGGCAGATGCTTAACTGACTGAGCCACCCAGGCGCCCCTGAAATTTCCTATGTTTTAAGGTTGAATAATATTCCATTGAATGGCTAGACCACATTCACTCTTCGATGGACACTCCGGTCGTTTCCACCTTTCTTGACCTTTAAAGAAGGAAATGACATGATCTCACCTGTGCTGTCAGAGTGTCAAGGATGATGGGAAAGGCCGGCGACTGGGGAGGACTGCGCACTGCCCGAGGGAGGCACAGTCAGACAGGAGCAATCTGGGTGGACAAAAGGACCTGAGTGAGAGCCTGTTTTGGTTTTGGTGACATCTAGGCTGTCTGGGGTGAAAGGGAGGGGATAGGAACCAAAGGTCTTAGTTTGGGTGCCCTTAACTGAGATGGAGGAATCAGGAGGAGGGAGAGGGAGGAGGAGGGAGGGGGAGAGAGGATGGGGAGGAGGTAAAGGGGGAGGAGGGGGAGAGAGGAGGGGGAGGAGGTAAAGG
>NW_022589748.1:6604-172004 GCF_004348235.1 Phoca vitulina | reverse complement strand
GGGGAGGAGGTAAAGGGGGAGGAGGGGGAGAGAGGAGGGGGAGGAGGGAAAGGGGGGGGGAGGGGGAGAGAGGAGGGGGAGGAGAGAAATTGTTCTGGTTTCCTCTGGGGATGGGGTGGAGGGGGAAGATCGTCCTGGTATTTGAACTTGGGATTCTGAGGGGTCTTCAGGACATTCAGGTGGAAATGCTGGGGGACAGGTGTGAAAACGAAGTGAGATGACCTCATAAGAGGGATCAGCAAACCAGGGTTCCCGCCAGCCCTACACGTTCTTAAAGCGGCTGAACCTCTCCCAATCGTTAGCATGAGTACATAGTGCCCTCTCGTGGCAGTATGGTGCAACTGCCGTTGAGCCTACCACCTAGCGAGGAAATGTCTTTCGGAATCCTGAAAGGGGCCCCTTTAGCCTGAGAAGGAAATCTGACACTGACACGCCCAATGTGTTTTAAGATCCTCATGTAAGGGTTGGGTGCTCAAGGGTCCAGGGAAGCCGACTGCTCCCTCAGCAGGTGTTGTGAGCCTAGGAGGCACCTGTGGGACCGGATGGCTGAGAGAAGGCAAGGCAAAGTTAATGGGGCATAGTGAAGAGAGAACAGTGTGTATATTGAAATTATTTTGGGGTCACCCTCATGCTCCCAAATTTCCTTTTAACTATTAACGTACAGCTATTAATATTTAATTTTCCAGCCAGGCAGTTTTAGCTCCCTGGTGGTTTAGTGGTTAGGATTTGGCACTCTCAGCCAGGCAGCTTTAGTTTAACGAAAATTGTCTGCCTAGGTGGTCCCTAAGCAACATTACTACCTGGGAAACATTTTGCTTTGAGCTTCTTTCTTCTTCTTTTTAAAAAACTTATTTATTTATTTAAAGTAGGCTCCACACCCAACGTGGGGCTCGAACTCACAACCCTGAGATCAAGAGCCGCATGCTCCACCGACCGAGCCAGCTAGGTGCCCCTTGCTTTGGGCTTCTTACCTCCTTCTAATTGGCCCTGTCTCAGTTTAAGGAAAGGGCATTTCAGAAGGCCGAGCTTTTATTTCAATACTACACCCAGGAATGTCTCAAATGGCAGAAACTGCCTGGTGGCAGGCTGTTATCAGTTAGGAAATAGGTTTGATGGTTGTGAATGAGACTCCAAATGTGAGCGGCTGAAACAAGACAGAGGATTGTTTTTCTCACATTTGTAAAGTCTGGATTTAGGCGGTTTAGGGCTGGGCTGGGGGCTCCACCGGCAGGCACCTGGCACTCTGGTTGCTTCCAGCTTTCTGCTCCGCTGTCCCCAGGGTGTGGTTCTCAATGTCACAGTCCAAGATGGAGCTCCAGGCACCACACCCAATCCCAAGGAGCAGGATGAGGAAGACCAAGGGGGAAGGAGGGCTCACCCCTTCCCTGTAAGGGCCTCACCTGGGAGTTGCATGGAAAACATTTCTGTTGTCTTGAGGAATAAATGAATTAATGAGTTTTGAACAGCACCTGGCTTAAGAAGGCCTTTCTCTCAGTAACAATAACCATGATAGAATACTTAATATAGCTAATTATTTTTTTTTATTTTTTTTTTTTTTAAAGATTTTATTTATTTATTTGAGACAGAGAGAATGAGAGAGAGAGCACATGAGAGGGGGGAGGGTCAGAGGGAGAAGCAGGCTCCCTGCTGAGCAGGGAGCCCGATGCGGGACTCGATCCAGGGACTCCAGGATCATGACCTGAGCCGAAGGCAGTCGCTTAACCAACTGAGCCACCCAGGCGCCCGCTAATTATTTTTTTTTAAAATTTATTTATTTATTTGAGAGAGAACGTGCAAGTGAGTGGGGGGTGGGCAGAAGGAGAGGGAGAGCGAGAATCCCAAGCAGGCTCCACCTGGAGCCCAATGTAGGGCTTGATCTCACGACCCTGAGATCATGACCTGAGCTGAAATCAAGAGCTGGATGCTTGGGGCGCCTGGGTGGCTCAGTCGTTAAGCGTCTGCCTTCGGCTCAGGTCATGATCCCAGGGTCCTGGGATCGAGCCCTGCACAGGGCTCCCTGCTCAGCGGGAAGCCTGCTTCTCCCTCTCCCACTCCCCCTGCTTGTGTTCCCTCTCTCGCTGTGTCTCTATCAAAAAAAAAAAAAAAAAAAAAAAAAAAAAGAGTTGGATGTTTAACCGACTGAGCCACCCAGACACCCCTGTAGCTAATAATTTTTTAATGTTTATTACGTACCTGCCACTAAAGAGTGTTCCCTGTGTTGGCTCACTTAACCCTCATCCCATTCTGGGGTATGCACTACTATTATTTTACAGACAAGAAAACTGAGGTAGAGAGATCACACAGTTATAAACCGCAGAGCCTCCAGTCAAAACCATTCAATCTTATTCCAGAGACTGCTTACTTAGCCAGTAACCCATACTAACTCCCATGTGCACTATTTTGTATATATATATATTTTTGGAGGGGGTTTAGTATTATATTAAGAATTTATTCCCATATCGAAGACACATTGTTCTCAGGCCACTGCAACCTGGCCTGTGTTTGGTTCTCCAGACCCCTTACATAGCTTGGGTAGAGAGGAAGTCTGAGTAGGAGACAGGATATGCCTGAGGGCTTGAGCCAGGAGGCCTGGGAGAGCCCTTCATTGGGTTCCTAAAGAGAAGGGGCAAATACCAGATTCAAGGCCAAAGGTGTGGAACTCCATTGCAAACAATAACCTGTATAAATCAGGGCACCCTGATCAATCCCGAGGAAAACATCCAGTCATTCCTGGGTATTCTATTTTTATTCCTTTTAAAGCAATTGTGATTGAGTTTCCTTTTTTCTTTAATATTTCCCAACTATTTGTTGTTGGTATATAGGCAATCTATTGATCTTGTATATTTGCTTGTCACCCACATTTCTGAACTCTTTGACTTATTTCAGGGAATTGGCCATTGATTTTCTTGAGTTTTCTAGGTAGGAAGGCAGAGCATCTGCTAATAAGTGTCAATACATTTCATGATTGTTAGTATTTGAACTTCTCATTTCCTCTTGTCTTAAGGAATTAACTTAGAAGTGCCAGAAAAATATTGAATAATTGTGGAAATAGAGATTCTGGTTTTATTCCTGACCTTAATGGGAATATGCTAATGTTTCATTAAGTGAGGTAACTGTTTTCTTTTTTTAACATTATATCATATTTTTTTCAAATGTAACAGAAACTGTTGGCTGCTTACCCCCAAATAATCTCCCTCCTTCTTGCGTGCTAAAAAATGCGCTCTGATTTTGACAAGAATTGACAGAAAACTCTTAATCTCACGAAAGGGACCCAGCCTGTGACATGTATTCGGAAACTGGCTTTGGGCAGTGAGATGTAAATTGAAGTCGGAAGGGGTGGGTGGGTGTGTCTTCCTAGGAAGGTTTCCCTCCGTGAACAAAGGCAGGAACTGTGGTGGGGTGAGTAGCGGGGGGTGGGGTGGGGAGGGGTTTTGGTCATTATCTTAGGGCCATGCTTCCGGGCTTTGAGCTGAAATTGTTGAGGACGCCTTCCTGACACCTGCTGCAATTATTTTTGTGACCAGTAGGGGGAGACAAAAAACCCATACAGACGCTGGCCCGGAGCTGAGAAAAATCCCTCGTTTGTTGTATGAACCATCTGCAGTCAAGTATGCTATTCCTTGCAGCTGAGGGGCATTCCTTTTTTTTTTTTTTTTAAAGATTTTATTTATTTATTTATTTGTCAGGGGGAGAGAGAGAGAAAGAGAGCACAAGCAGGGGGAGGGACAGAGGGAGAAGCAGGCCCCCTGCCGAGCAGGGAGCCCGATGCGGGACTCGATCCCAGGACCCTGGGATCATGACCTGAGCCGAAGGCAGACGCTTAACCGACTGAGCCACCCAGGCGCCCCTGAGGGGCATTCCTAAATGCCACATTGGTTAAGGAGGTCTCCTTCTGTCACTAGTTTACTGTTTTGCCTGAAGTAGGCACTGGGGTTTGAAGTTCAAAGCCGAACGCAAGCCCTTGAACCAGAGCAGGTGAGAGCGAGGAGTATCGGGTCAGGACTGAAGAAGGGAGCAAATAAACTCTGGGGCAGCCACGGGCTGGAGGATCCGGTCCAAGGGGGCTTCACGGAAGCGTTTCAGTTGGATCTTTTCCTCTCTCTGTCAGCTCTTAGTTTAGAATGATCGATAACAGTTTTTCACCTCCCAGGTAGAAAGCATTTCTGCTTCCCGGAGCTCTGCTGTGGTCGGGGATATAAATCCAGCCACCTTGGCTTCCTGGGTTCCAGGGGTGCGTGTGCATTTCCTGGTACTCTGGCGGGAGGAGACCCCGCCCCCGTGAATACGACCAGCCTGCACCTTTGCCTTTCGACCACGAGGGGGCGCGTAGGACACGCTGAAGCTGCGTTTGGAGGGCTAGGGAGGGGTTTCTGGAAGGACAAGCTCATCCGAGGGTGTGCAGGCAGGCCAGGTAAGGGGAGGATGCGAGCGTGGGGCGTAATTGGGACCTTAGCTTGCAGCTCCAGCTAGTGGGGGAGAAGACAGAGGTCTGAGCGGTAAGAGCGAGGAAGGACGCAGAAAGGAATAGTACAGATTGCTTTGGAGGCTGGTTCTGGGGGGTTGGGGGAGCTACACTGGGAACCAGAGCAGGGACTGGGAGTACTGGAAATACTATTCTACTATTCCAGGTGGGTCATCTTGAAAATGTTTCCTCCGATGAGAAGCAGGAAGCTTGCAAGTGCTCCAGCAGTAGGGATCAGGTGGGTGAGAGCCATCAAAGGGGCTGAGGCTGGAGGCTGGGTGTGACATAGCCTGTGGGGGAGGGTGCTGCCAGAAGTGACTCAGATCCAAGGCTTGGGATCCGAATTTGAGTCACCACTCTCCCCCACAGCTCCTGTCTAACCCATCAGCAAACTCAAGGCTCATCGGTCCATCTCCAAGTCCTGTAGGCTTGATGTCCAGAATATATCCTAAACTCTGGCTGCTTGCTCCCTTCACAGCTGCTAGGATTCCAGTCCAGAGTCCTTCCAGGGACTTGTTTCTGGTCTCCTTGTTTCCACCCTTGTGTCACCATTGTCCCTTCCTCACACAGCAGCCAAAGTGATGTTTTAAAAACCTAAAGCAGGGTGCCTGGGTGGCTCAGTCGTTAAGCGTCTGCCTTCGGCTCAGGTCATGATCCCAGGGTCCTGGGATCGAGTCCCACATCGGGCTCCCTGTTCGGCGGGAAGCCTGCTTCTCCCTCTCCCACTCCCCCGCTTGTGTTCCTGCTCTCGCTATCTCTCTCTCTGTCAAATAAATAAATAAAATCTTTAAATAAAATAAAATAAAATAAAAACCTAAAGCAGGGGCGCCTGGGTGGCTCAGTCGGTTAAGTCTCTGACCTCAGCTCAGGTCATGATCTTGGGGTCCTGGGATTAAGTCCCGCACCATTGGGCTCCCTGCTCAGAGGGGAGCCTGCTTCTCCCCCTCCCTCTGCCCCTGCTCTCTCTCTCTCAAATAAATAAATAAGATCTTAAAAAAAAAGTAAAACCTAAAGCAAATCCTACTGCCATCTTGGTTAGAACCTACCAGGTGTTGCCGTTTGCAGTAGAAACTCCTTCCCAAGGCAAACGATGCCTTGCACAATCTGACTGCTACCTGCCTTTTCAACATCCTCTCTTATGACTCTCCCCGTGTTCATGACACTCCAGCCCACTGGTCATTATTCTGCCTTTCAAATACCACGATTGTTCCTGCCCTGGGGACTTGGCATTTGCTATCCCCTCTGCCCCAAATGCTCTTCCCCCAGATATTCCCATCGTTGATTCCTTTCCTTTCACTTGGAAAGGAACAAAAAGGAGAATGGCCTGGGATGATGCTGAGATAGAATGGACATTGGCTTCACTCAATGTCTTTCTGGAAATCTTCCCTGATATTTCTGAGAGACATCTCAGCATGGACGAATATAAGTTGGAATTACTGATCGTGGTAGTGGTCATGGGAGGAGGTAAGATGTGGGCTGAACCTTGACAGAGGGTATTGTTTCAATAAGCAGAATAAGTTCTAGTGACAAGCCAGATTGGAAAAGTAGCATTCAACCAAAATTGGAGAGGACCTTAACAGCAACTACCGTTAAGTCCCATATCCTGTTGGCATCTCCTGCCTAAATCCGAGCCCTCCATCCCTGCAGTCTAGCTGGTGAACTATCCCCAGAGGAATTTTCGAGAGAGACAAGATAGTACTAAGTGACTGAGGAATTGCCAAGGAGACAGTTTGTGGCAATGAGGTCCTCCTGGGGTGGGGCATCCTCAGAGTGCACTTGAACTTGGTCCTGCCTGAAGGAGAACCTCCTGGTTCTCTGTTGGGTGGGCAGGAGGTGCTTGTGCCCGGTGATGCCCACAGCTCAGCCCCACCCTCAGTCATGTCCCTTGTCAGGCCCCTGTGGCCCTCCCCTCAGCCATCTCACGCCCGACTGGTCAGGAACAATCTTTCATCTCTTCCTGGCCTTCACTTCCTCCTCTGAAATCTCAATCTCTCCGGGAAGTTTCTCTGGATGTCTGAGTGGCTCTGTGTCCCTCTCCCCTTCCCCCACAGCTGGCCAGTCCTGGGGTCTCCTGAGGTTCCCTCCCCCTGCCCACCCCCAACCCATCTCTCCTGCCGTCGTGGGGCGGGGTCTCACATTCCAGTCTGCCTTAGCCTGGCTTGTTCCTGTGGACTTTGGGTTTCCTTATTGATCTGAAATCCTTCTCCTGTCACATGGTTTTATTTGTTCATGGCCATATTTTTCCATCGTGACTATTTGGATTGTTTTCCTCTGCAGCCTATACTGTTCAAACAGGACTTTTTTTTTTTTTTTTTTTTTTTGGTTCTAGAGGAGAGGAATGTGGATTTCACATACACTGAGGAAGCTATTTCTCAGCTTTGATTTCCACACTGGGTCAAAGTATCAAAAATGACAAGTAGAACCTTCAAATTTAGGCTTTCAAGAAAGACTAAGGGTCAGCTCAGTATACTGAATGCGGGGGATGATTTCCTTAAGGAGCCCAGCTCGGAGGCTGGGGCTGGGAAGGGAAGGAAGCGTGCGTCACACAGATGAGCTTCATAGAAAGGTCAGGGGTGAGAGGTCTGTTCTGTCTTTTGGGGTTTTTAAACCTGTGGATGGTGGTGGGTAACTGGGTTAAAAAAAAAAAACTCAAGTGAATTTGGAGGGAGTCCAAGAACATCTGATTCCTGTTTTCCTGGGAGTGCGTCCTGGAGGGAGGAAGCCTCTCAGATGAGCTAGGGTCTGTGGCGGCTCCAAGACCAGAAGGTGTGGGAACCTGGAATGGAGGGTGGCTGCTCACTGGGAGGAGGCAGGTCTGGGCAACTGAGGCACAGAAGAGGCGTGGGTTGTATTAAAGAGGTTCTACGACCTCACAACAGAGGAGACATCCACAGTGGGCTCCTGAACAAGGCGCAAGGGACCAGACGGTCCACGCCACGCTACAGTGGACCCCCCAGGGCAGGATGCCCTGTAAACGTTGCTTTAAGTGGATACCAAGAATTTCAGATGAATTGAAGGCTTAGAAGCACAGGATGAAGGGTAACATCTACTCCCATTTTTATATCATCTCTGTTTAAAAAAATACTTTTCTACATTGTGTGCTAGGCAAGGTGATTACTGTTGATTTGATTCACAGATTAGATTAATGGGGTTTTGCAAGACAACTGAGCCGTGAGTCAGCTCCGTGGCCGGCATTCTAGGCTTCTGTGTCCCTGAATCCACCACCTGACCCCTGGCCTCTAGAGCTCGTCTCTCCTGTCCCGCAGGAGGGGTGGCTACTGTCCCCGGGTGCCCTCGGAGCCTTCAGCCCTCGCTCCCGCCCACAGCACAGTGAGGGGCTGGGCCAGGCTGCTGTGCTTCACGCGGCAGGAGTAGGAGTCGGAGCGGGAGGCTCTGTCCTGCGGGGAAACTGACATCACCACCCAGGACCGGTAAGTGCTGTTTCCGCTGGGAACAACATCTCCCCCCTCAGCCTCCTGTGTATCGTCCCCCTGAATCCAGTGCAGTTCAATTTCTCGTGGGTAGAAGCCATCGGCTTGGCACTTGAGTGTCTGAGTTTCTGTTGGGGTCCAGTGGCTGGTGATGGACACGGTGGGGGGATCTGCGAAGGGACAGAGCGTGGACATCGAGGGTCTGCCCTCGATGGCTCCCGCTCACGTCCCTTCCCTCCCGCTCTCTGGGTGTCAGTGATGAGCAGAACTCCAAGCTCTGTGTCTGCCTCCCCAGGGAACCTTTGCGAAGATCAGGCAAGGCCGAGGGTTCCCAGGAGCCTCCCCGTTGGATCGTGGAATGACCACAACAGCCCTCGGGCTCCCCGTCCCTCCACCGTATATTGACATCTGATGGCAAGAAATTGTGACTACCCCCCCATACATTTTTCTATTTTTTCCCAAACTTCTGAGTGAGCTTTGGGGCTCCCTCCTCCCCCAGTCTCAGCTCCGTGCCTTAATTCTGCCTGTGGCTCTCTCCGTCAGACCCATGCCTGCTCTGTCCCACAGGACCCTCGTTCTCACTGTTTCCCAAACCGAAGTCTCAGCTTGTGACAACCAGGCTCTGACAGGCAGGCATTTCCCACACCTGCCTTCATCCACTGCCCAGCTGGGAGGCATCATCCGAGAGACACCACCTGGGCCTGAGATGCTCCCCGGGCTCCCAGCCTGAGACCACCTTGGTCTTTCTCAGCTCAGCACGGGGGGAGCAGGACCTAGGAAGCGGGGGGTACCTTGTCGGTCCAGGTGGATCTTGCTGTACTGTAGGTAACTCCGCAGCATTGCTGGGCACTCCTCCTCCAGATAGGCCTTGGCCCGCAGCACGTAGACCTTTTCCGCCTCCCACTTCTGCTTGGTGTTCAGAGCTGCTGGGTCCTGGGGGACCCAGGCTGGGATTTCTTTGTTGAACTCGATGAAGTTCTTTCCATCATAGGCGTACCTCCAGAATGCTCCACTGCTTTTGTTATTCCGGAGCTCACAGCCAAACGTTCCCTGAAAGGTGTGAGTCCCTGCACCCGCCCCGGGCCCCCCGGGGAAGTCGGTCAAGCCTGGCATCGACTCCGTTTTAATAACTTCGACTCCTACACAGTTTGCAGAAACAACAGGAAGCGAGGTTTTGGAAATCTAAGCATGTGGTCCCTTTATCTTGGCAAATGGGTTATGAGTCACACATACAGCAGAAGAGGGAAAGGTGCTTTGGTTTGGTGTTTTAGGCCCGTCTGAGCTGCGATGCATCCTTCCCGGCTGGGGAGGGTCAGGGATTACGGACCATGCACCGTGCTCCCAGCTTCCTGCCCCCCACCCTCCGGCATCATCTCATCTAGTGAACTTCGAATACCCTGGGAGTTCTTAGGAACCTGACAGAACCACACTGAAGTGCCATCTCCAAGTTAAATAGAAATTATTCGGAGTTTCATACAGATTACCAAATCTCTCCTTTTTCTCGCTGTTCTAAGTGGAGCTGATGTTACCGCTTGAGTAAACATGATGTGATCACGGCTCCCCTCTATTCTGGGGCCTAAGATCTTCATTACGAATCTCTGAAGCCCCCTCTCAGCCGAGTGAGCAACAAGTCTTGGAACCTGGCCTCCTCTGGGAGGGGGACACGACTGGCGTGGACCCGATACTGATGAGCGCTGTGGGCCCAGGCTCTGATCTCAAGCTCCCTGGGCGCAAACGGCAGATCTCTCTCCACCCCGACCTGGCGTGAACTTGAGCGTTTACCCTCCCTGTGCTTTGGTCTTCTCGGCTTGGAAACAGCAACGGCCACAGTGCTGCTTTAGAGCGTTGCTGTGAGCGTTCCCAGTCTTCACGCCTGTGCCTGGCACGTAGTAGGTGCTCAGGAAATGTTATTCTCACACCCTCCATTCCTCTCTTTACCCTCTTTATCATAATTACTTGCTTCAGCATTTTTATTCCAGCCCATCAGATGTCTGCTGGTGTCCTTCCCAGGCACCCGGGTACCTCACCCTCTCCTACTTCTGATGCACAGTGCGGGCCCTTTTCCTTACCAGGGCTTCCCATTCCTTATCCTTCAGATGTCTGCGTACCTCTGGCCTCCTATAGGAAACTTTCAGATTCTACGTAGCTTCTTAGGCATTTTTGTGCTCAGAAACCCATCTTTCGACACTCACCCTATGATGATTTAGCGTCAACAGTTCACCAGCCTGTGACTGGCTGACTTGGGACGCAGGGTTGGGGATGGGGGGTTGGGGGGGTGGGGGGTCCTCCTCCTCCTCCTAACACAATTCCAGATGAGCCCTCCCGAGTCTGCTCCTTATAGACAGGAGGGTCTTCAGGATTCCATGTAACTCTAACAGTGTGTGGCTTTGAATTCAGTCCCTACTGAGCTCCCAGTATGGGCCACGGTTTGTGTGAGGCATTTTCTCTCAATCATTCAATATATTTCATTTGAGCAGGTTATTAGTGGCTGTCCCAGGTGATGGGACGATTGGGGAGATCAAGACCGACGATGTTCTAACTTTCATGGAATTTGCATAGGTAAGTTTTGTGGAATCTTTTGAAGGTTCCAATTTCACAGATTCAGACCAGATAATTAAGAACATGTTCATTGTCAAACAGCTAGTGACTGGCCGGGCCACCATGTGAACCCAGGTCTGACGGACCCCAGGGTTAGCTCACTCTTCCCAACATCCCTGGGCAGGGGAGCCTGATGCCTTCTAAAGTAGGATCAGCCTCAGACAGGTTGGGCTGGGCAGCTGAGAGGTGACGCATGCCGGGAGGAGAGCTGACTCTGACATCACTTCCTGTCAGAGCTGAGGCCTGGGAGTGAGGATGGGACGGGATGGGGCAGGAGGAGAGCGGATGCGCTGTGGGGTTGGGGGGATGCAGAGTGTCTGCGTATTTCTACCCTGCTCTCCCTTCCTCCTTCGGGACGGGGATTACTTCCATCCTGCTGACCCCTTTCCACTCACCCCTGCAGGGCTGCCTCTTGAGCTAAGACCCTCCACCCCAGCAGTCCACGGTCCACTGACCTTCTGTATCCTTGTAATAGTCCATGATGTCCTTCAGGGTCACCATGAAGATGTCCTCCCTGGACTTCTGAAGTTCACTCTCGTTCTCCCAGTCCTCTATTCCTTCCATCTGGCTCCAGGGGTACCAGGGTATGGCCTTCCTATCTTCACTGTCATAGTGAAAGAAATCCTGGTCATTGAGGTAGGCCGTGGCCTGGAAGCTGGGGAAGCCGTCCCTGGGTTTGGACAGCCCAGTGTAGAAGAAGCTCAGAGAGTAAGGCCCTGAAAAAGAGGAGAAGACTTTGAGGTGTGGGGTCCATGCAAGGGATGCCCAACGTGGGGCAGCAGAGGGCCAAGAAGGGGGCTGTGGCCACTGGGCCTCGTCCTCCCCAGCCCTCAGCCTCACCACTCTGGAGGCTCACCCAAGTGCAAAGGGCCCTACCTCTATCCTGGGTATGGTACTTCAGACACCATTCTGTGTTTTCACTTCATTGTTTCTTCTTGACACATAAGAAGGTAATATTTCTCAGCCTCCTTGTATGTATTTTGGGATCATGCGACTGCATTCTGGGGATGTGAGTGGGAGTGATGTGCATTCTGGGGATGTGAGTGGGAGTGATGTCTTTCTTCTGGTCTGAGGCCCCATGAACTGGTTTGTTCTGTCTTTCTTTTATTTATGTGATGACTGTGGAGACCTCAGGATGAAACCAGGAGTCCGAAGATGCAAATAGCCCAGATTCCTGAGTCACCCCAGGGAAGACAGGAATGTTGCCTTATCTGTATTCACTTTACACAAGCAAGAAATAAACCACTTGTTGGGTTAAGCCACTAAAACCTTTGTTACTGGAGCACAACTTAATCTAAGACATAGAATTCGAATGTGTAGGAAGAATTTACCAGAAAACTCAGGAGATGACCTGGAATGGATTGGCACAGGGTAAGGCCAGGATCTGGATCTCAGAATTCCCAGGGTTGTACCTTGCGTTTTGGTGTAAGGCAGGGGCTTGGAGAGGGGGGACATTTCCAATTAATTCAGGATATAACTCACATCGGGGTTAATAATGTTGGAGGTTCTATGGATGATTCCTAGTTCAAGTACTGAAATTATTCTTGCTAATTAGTTTCTCAATGTGATTAACTTTAGACCTCGTGTAAAGCAGATTACCCTTCACAGTGGGTGGGCCTCATCCAATCAGTTGAAGGCCACAAGAAAGCCCAGTCCCCCAAAGAAGAAGGAATGAATTCTGCCTCCACACTGCCTTTGGACTCAAGATGGCAACACTGACTCTTCTCCGGGTCTCCGGCCTGCAGATTTCAATTGTGCCATCCAGTTCCTTAAAATCAATCTCTTTTTCTGTATTTACATCTTGTCTGTTCTGTTTCTCTGGAGAACCCTGACTAATACAGATTTTGGTGTAGGATGTGATTAACATTTTAAAATAAAACATGCATCCTCATAGTTTTTAAATGTAACGCATTTCAGACATGCACAGTTTAGCTTACATTTCTTCATGTAATTGGTGGCCAAGAAACAGCCTCATTTTCCTATCCTAGTGTGGACTCTGGAGCTGCCCAGATTCCAGCTGGCTTCTTTCCCCCTAACTTGCCCTCAGGGTAGCACTGTGGTCTGACTGTGGGGGGAGGGGACCATTTTCCTTGTACAACCGTCCAGTTAAACTGCCTTCACATCTGCCCCTTAGGGTTGTTCCCTCTTTCTCTGAGAACCAGACAGATTCACCCAGCCACTGTAAGAAAGCAAGGGACAGAAAGTTCTACCTGTGTGGCTCCTGCTTTGTCCTGGCTGTGTGACCCTCGCCAGGTCACTTCACCTCTCTGGTCTCAGTTTTGCTCATTTGTAAACTAAGGGTTTTAGCTTCTGATTCTCAAGGCCTCATTGAGCATGAGTTCAGAGGCTCCCTCAAGGCTTCTCGACGTTTGTGAGCTGAGTTAGGTGACAGCTTTGGACACTCACTCCCACAGTATATCTGGGAATCCCAGCTGCATTAGAAGGCCCTTCTCCAGCCCATCTGTCCCCCAGAGCCACCCTGGCTTCCTCACTCACCAGCTTGGGTCTCCTGAGGGACTGCAGGACCCAGAAGGAGTAGCAGGGACAGCAGGACAGACACCACTGTGCCCATTTTGCCTGACCGGAAGATTCTGGACTGCCCTGGGTCATGGAGCTCAGAGCAGACTACTTGGAAATAAAGCCAGGTGTAGTTCTGAGAATGGTTGGGCTGTGAGCCCAGCCTGGGAAAGGTGACTCCACAGCCAATAAGCACTCAGGACAGGCTCCTCCTCTGACAGTGACAGCAAAGGATGCACAAGCCACCCGGGGCAGAGGTTGCACTCAGCCAGCTCACAGCCGGTGTGCAGACTGAGAGCCAAGACGGGCTGGGACTGTGTATCCCCCAGGTGACAGAATGCCAGGGCACGAGGGAGGAGGGAAGGGGGAGTGTTAAGTGGCAGATGCCTGGGGTGTGTGTTGCCTTTCCAGTCTATCACCCTAGGCTCACTGGGGGGGTTGGGGTGTTGTCAGACCACCTCTGGAAAAGCTCTGCACATGGCAGACCCCAGCTAGGGTGGGACCCTCTCTCTCTCTCTCTCACCCAGCACACTGGAGTTCTGCGTGGAGGATATTCACATCTCTGCCTCCCTCCCTTTCTTTTCTTTTCTTTTTTTTTTTTTTTAAGATTGATTTATTTATTTGAGAGCGAGCGCGCGCGCACTTACGTGAGTGGGGGAGGGGCAGCGGGAGAGGAAGGAGCCGGACATGGGGCTCCATCGCACGACCCTGAGATCACGACCGGAGCTGAAACCAAGAGTTGGACGCTCACCCGACGGAGCCACCCAGGCGCCCCTGCCTCCCTGCACCCCTTCCCATGCTTGGGGAATCCAGGCCTGTCCACCCTGGAGGCAGAAGTAGCGCGATTCCCCTTTTGGCAACCTCCTTGCAACAGAACAGGTGCGCCCGGCTTGGGCTCGGTCGAGCAGACGCCGGCGCCCTGGCCGCGGAGGCAGGTGTCGGTGAAGCCCAGAAGGCGACAAAGCGGGCGGCCCTTTCTGGGCGCCATGTCCTGGGAGCAGCGGGGCTGCAAGCTGTGGGGGTGCCCCGCGTCCAGGGAGGTGGTGTCGTTGGTCCCTACTGTCGGCAGCGGTGTGTGTTTACAGGACTTGTTCAGTGGTGTGATTTTTTCCCTGTGTTTCTCCTACCTAACTCTGAGGCGGGGTTTTCCAGTCTCTCCATTGATTCCGACAGCTAACCGATAAATCTGTTTATTTTCTGCTTCAAGTCAGAATTAGATTCTGTTTCAGCAACTGAAGATTCTGACTGATAATGAAATTGGGACAGGGAAATGGAGGGAGGGTAACCGGGCTTGATCACAGGGCCAGACTGGGGCTGAATGCAGAGACGATACACACGTTTTGGGAACTTTCTTGCAGGCTGTGGTTTTACTCTGTGGAGAGTTCAACACCTGACTGAGTTATCTCTTGTGGTCCGCCAGGATGAAATGCTCATTGAAGGCAAAATTTTAGGTCCAAAGCAGCTGCTACCATAGGACAGTGTGAAGGGCTTAAGGAAATCAGGGACCCAAGTCTGGGAATGTGGAGTCCAGAAGTGTTGGAGAGCCTAAAGAAAAAGAGTGTAAACGCAGAAGCAGGAATTACTGACTTCAAGCACAGCCTGAAAAATTAGGCAATTTCTGTGACAGTGTGGAAAGAATCTTTTGTCTTTTGCAATTGCCAGGATGAAACAGATGAAAACCTAATACTGATTAATGATTAGAACCTAACAACAGAAAATTAGGTTGTGTAACCTAATTATGAAAACCTAAGAAATCTAAAAACCAAGTGTGGTCAGGAGTTTCCTGCCAATCTCCTATGATGGATGCCAACAAGGAATTATCGGAGGAGGAATTCAAATCTGGAATGGTGTCAGGAAAAAGGCAGCATGGGACATACTGTGGTTGAACAGGACATGGAACAGAGATAGAAATGCCAATTTCTGGGTGCCTGGGTGGCTCAGGTGGTTAAGCGACTGCCTTCAGCTCAGGTCATGATCCTGGAGTCCCGGGATCGAGTCCCACATCAGGCTCCCTGCTCAGCAGGGAGTCTGCCTCTCCCTCTGACCCTCCCCCTCTCATGCTGTCTCTCTGTCTCATTCTTTCTCTCTCAAATAAATAAAATCTTAAAAAAAAAAGTTTAAAAAAATGCCAATTTCTTTATATACATATATTTATATGTATATATAATATATGTATATATATATTATATATATTTTTTTTAATTTTATTTTTAGGGATGCCTGGGTGGCTCAGTCAGTTAAGTGTCTGACTCTTGGTCTCTGCTCAGGTCTTGATCTTGGGGTTGTGAGTTCAAGACCCACATTGGGCTCCATGCTGGGTGTGGAGACAACCCCGAAATCAAGAGTTGCATGCTCCATTGACTGAGCCAGCCAGGTGCCCCAGAAATGCCAATTTCTGTTGGCAGATAAAGGACAAATTTTGTAAGGACAGGGATGGTATCTGTCATGTTCATTTTTCTGTCCCTAGTGCTTAGTCCAGTGCTTGACAGAGAGAAGACAATAAAATAACACTTACATAAATACATCAACGGATACATGAGCAAAGACAAAAAGAGATGGTGCCAGACCTATGTGAGGGTCATTAAGGCCAATTTGGTGGAAACTGGGTTCATGAAGATTGAGGGGATGGGCAGGTGGGATGATAAATTTAAAAGGGAGGTTGGAATCAGGTTCTGAAGGGCTCCAATCCAACGAGTATCCAGTATCATCCAACGAATGAGGCACGTCCCACTCCTGCATCTTGTCCCTCACAGCCTGTGGTCATCCCTCTTGGTCAGTGGTTCTTGGCCTTTTGTGCCATCGCCTCCCTTGCTGGTTATCCTCAAGATACTTTTTATTTTTTTAATTTTAAAATTTATTTATTTTCTTTCAAGATAATTTTTTCTTGTTTTAAGTAGGCTCCACACCCAGCATGGAGTCCAACACAGGACTTGAACTCAAGACCCTGAGATCAAGACCTGAGCCGAGATCAAGACCTGAGCCGAAATCAAGAGTAAGACGCTTAACCGACCGAGCCACCCAGGCGCCCTCAAGATAATTTTTGATGCATAAAATAAAATACGGAGGATACAGAGGAAGCCAATTACATGGAAACACAGGTCTTCCCATGTACCCTTGGGGCTGATGGGCTGTTTGCAGAGTGGTCCCCCGATATAGAGCAATATGCAATTCCAAAGTGACTGAGAAATTGCCAAGAAGGAGACAGTTTGTAGCAATGAGGTCCTCCTGGGGTGGGGCATTCTCAGAGTGCACTTGAACTTGGTCCTGCCTGAAGGAGAATCTGCTGCTGGTTCTCTGTTGGGCGGGCAGGAGGGGCTCGTGGAAGGATCCACATTTGGTCCTCTGGGCCCTCTATCCTCCCTGGTGTGCCCGGTGATGCCCACAGCCCAGCCTCACCCTCAGTCATGTCCCTTGTCAGGCCCCTGTGGCCCTCCCCTCAGCCATCTCACGCCCAACTGGTCAGGAACAATCTTTCATCTCTTCTTGGCCAGCTGTCTTGGCCTTCACTTCCTCCTCTGAAATCTCAATCTCTCCAGGAAGTTTCCTCTGGATGTCTGAGTGGCTCAGTGTCCCTCTTCTCTTCCTCCACAGCTGGCCAGTCCTGGGATCTTCTGAGGTTCCCTCCCCCTGCCCCACCCATCTCTCCTGCCCTGGTGGGGCGGGGTCTCACATTCCAGTCTGCCTTAGCCTGGCTTGTTCTGTGGACTTTGGGTTTCCTTATTGATCTGAAATTCTTCTCCTGTCACGTGGTTTTTCAAATTTGTTCAAGGGGCCAGAAGTTTCTTTGAAATATCACTGGCTGAATTATTTCCTTCTGAGTTATTTGGGTTTTCTTCCATGACCAAGTATCAAAGACAGTATTTTCAGATATTGTGCACCCAATTCGGCATGAGAAAAACTACGAATGAGAGAGAGAAGCAAAAGTCCATGGGGCTTACCCAGGCCAGTTTCTCCCTAGGAAGCTCAAGATAAGGGAAGAATCTGAACTTAGGCACCTTCCTTGAGGCTCAGGAGTGAGCCGGCAATGTCCCTCCCTGTTCTTATTCTCATCCTGAACCCAGAGCTTTTGAGAATTATTTTTAGTGGGTTAAGTAGGATTCTGAGGAACACCATTCCATACTTCTAAGCCCTCTTTCTCTTCCACTGGGTCTTCAACCTGCCATGTCTCCTCTTCTCAAGGTTCCTTGGCCCTTCTCTTGCTCATTGCTGGTGAGTAGAACATAGGAAGCACTGGACTTAGTCCAGGTAGTAGGTGATCCCTCTGAGCATGTCAGGGCACTCCTCCTCCAGGCAGGCCCCAGACACTTCACTGGGATGTTCTCTGATTCCCACTTCTGATTGGTGCCAAGGGCTACAGGGTCCAGGAGCACTCAGGCTGGGATTTCTTTGTTGAATTTGATGAATATGTCCATTGTGGTAGGCATATCTCCAGAACACCACCCTGCTTTTTTTCTTTGTTTTTACTCTAGAGCTCTCAACCCAATATTCCCCAGAAGGTGCAAGACCCTGAATGTTGCCCCCCCCCCCACCCACCCCCCCCCCCCCCCCCCCAGCCACACCCCCACGTCCCCCCCCCCCCCCCCCCCCCCCCGCACAGCCAGCTAGTCTGGCCTCATTTCCTGCTTTGTTCACGGCATCGTTTCCATCTCTGTTGTGTTTCTAAAAATTTTTTATTATTGATTTTATCCTATAAAGCCATAAAAGCAGTTGAGGGTTCAGTCAATTTTTTTGTTTAAAATAAATTTCCAGGGGCGCCTGGATGGTTCAATCAGTTGAGCATCCAACTCTTGGTTTCGGCTCAGATCATGATCTCAGGGTCGTGAGATTGAGTCCTGCGTTGGGCTCTGCGCTTTAGCTCAGAGTCTGATTCAGATTCTCTCTCTCTCCCTCCCTCCCTCTCTCTCTTAAATCAATCAATCAATCAATCAATCAATCTTTAAAAAGTAATAAAATAAAATAAATTTCCAGGGGCGCCTGGCTGGCTCAGTCAGTAGAGCATGCGACTCTTGATCTCAGGGTTGTAAGTTTGAGCCCCACATTGGGTGTAGAGATGACTTAGAAATAAAATCTTTAAAAAGATATTTTCTACACTGTTACTTCCAATTACAGGATCTTTCTGCAGTTCCTCCCTTTTCCCTTAACCATTTTCCAGTGAGACAGGAAGTTTCTTTCTTTCTTTCTTTCTTTTTTCTCTTTCTTTCTTTCTTTTTCTTTTTTTCTTTTCTTTCTTTCTTTCTTTTCTTTCTTTTTTCCTTCCTTCCTTCCTTTTTAGAAAGGGAGGGGGAGGAGCAGAAGGAGAGGGAGAGAGAGAATCTTTTTTTTTTAAAGATTTTATTTATTTATTTGACAGAGAGAGACACAGCGAGAGAGGGAACACAAGCAGGGGGAGTGGGAGAGGGAGAAGCAGGCTTCCCACTGAGCAGGGAGCCCGACGTGGGGCTCGATCCCAGGACCCCGGGATGATGACCTGAGCCGAAGGCAGACGCTTAACGACTGAGCCACCCAGGCGCCCCGGGAGAGAGAGAATCTTAAGCAGACTCTATGCCCATTGCAGACCCTAACATGAGGATGGATCTCACAACCCTGAGATTGTGACCTGAACCAAAATCAAGAGTTGGACACTTAATAAGATGACTGACTTACCCAGGTGCCCCAAGATAAGTATTTTTTCAATGCCTAATTTATGAAAAGTAATATGGTTTCCAAAATATTTTTCTTCATTTTTTATGCAGTGATTTGCTTAAACTTTGGCTGGTTATTTTGGAGATGTTTACCTCCATGTCTCTGAATAAAATGCTTTCTTGATATTTCAGTGTTAGGCATTATATAGATATCCTGGAAGAGAGGATTTATTTTCTTCCCTTTGGCAGCCTCCATCACACACTTCCATCTCCCATCACCCATCTTCCTAATATAAATATTATATATGAGAACTTAGGTCAGATCTATTTTCATTGTTTCCATTATTATGACTATGTAATAACTTTACAGCTCTGCTATGCAGTCAACTATAATTATTTTACTTTTCCACACAACCTTTTGTTTCCAATGGAGCTAAATTCATTACCTTTCTATGTTCTTATTCAATGGCAAACTCCTCACAAATCATATTAATCTTGTCTCAACCCATGCAGAGAGTCACCAAAGATCAGTGTGTTAGCACCTTTTGGATTCAATCCTGCCTCACCAGTAGGAGCAATCATCTTGTGAGTTGCAGAGCTCACATGGACAACTGGTTAACCCAGCACAGAGGTAGGGGAGTGGTCAGGGGTGCTGTTGGGCAGGGCAATCTGCCATGGGCCTTGAGCTTCTTCAGCTTCCTGCATGTTCTTACTGGGCATGGCAAGAATGCCAAGCCTTATGTGATCTTTACCCGGGCCATTTCTCAGGATAGTGTTTGCAGTGAGCAACCTTAAGAGATGACCTTTGGAAAAAGATCAGACTCATGACTGCTCACTAGAAAAACATGCATTCCTCAAGGTCAGTGTTCCTTGACTGTACCACAAGCCTACTGCTTATAGAACATCTACTTGGATCCTTTAGAGTTACTGTCTGGGATTTAGGGGCACGGGGTAACCCTGGCCAACACGATGCTCATGCTGCTTGCTGTGCCATGACCAAAGGTCCTTTGTCTGTGTCCCAGAGCTCTCCTGTCTTCTGTCAGCGTCCACGAAACAGTAACAGGTTAACTTGTGGGCTCAAGTAGGGTTAAATTCCAAACTCTGACAAGCAACTGTCTCAGGGGATGGTCCCATGCCCCTCCTGTCTGCATTTGGATCCCCACTGACAGAGGGGATTTTGTGTGCCAAGGTGATCAACCCACCTGTGTGCTCCAGTCTTGGTGGAGGGGCGTTGAGCACAGAAGGCCCCTCTTGCATTGATATGCTGGCGCAATTTTGGGAAAGCCGGTCTACCACTGCAGGGCAAACAGGATGATCCAGCCCTTACTGCTGGCCTCCTGGAGCTGTGGCGGACCCGTACACCTAATGCCCTCACTTCGGTAAGGTCCAAGCCAGACATTTCCCCTTGGATGGGTGTTTCTTGAGTCTTAGAGTTAATATCCCATTTGCCACAAGAGGGAGCTTATCGGTAGGCTGGGAGAGAGAAGTCAGATCTGCAGACACTCCTGAGTCAGTTGAACAGAATTTATTTCCTTGGATATCTTGTGAATATTGAGGGAACCAGACGCAACAACGTTTGTAGGTATTCCAAAACCAAATAAAAATTATTTTTAATCTTTATATTATTTGCAATTTTTCTTTCCATTCAACTTAAGAATTCGACTGTCCAGTTGTGGGTTGTAGAGTGATTATGTCTGCTCCTTTATTCTTTTACTATCCCTCCTTAAGTTCCAGAGGTCCTCATCACCCCTACCCATTTTCAATAATGCTCCATTATTCTATCCTCCCTGAACAGCCACTCTCTGGGGTCAATATAATCCCTACGTAGGGCTGTCTCTCCGCTCCTTCTGATTATTCAGAAGTAACTCCTAATATGGTGAAAGTTTTGGTTAATGACCCAGGTTTCACAGACAGCATGTATAGGTTTGACCTCCAACTCCATCACCACCTGCTGAATTTGTGACCTTCAGCAAATCTGTGCTTCAATTTCCTCATTGCTAAAATGGATATTATAGTAATAGCTTTATCACAGAGGTGTTTTTTGATGAGAATTAAAAAAGATCACAGGTACCTGGTACATAGTACTTGCTTGATAAATGCCATCTATTATAATCACCCAGTGTCCCCGTCTTCCTCTCTTTATCCATCACCTCTGTTACTAATGACTTCTGAACTCAACTTTTCTGTTCCAGGCAACGTCCTTCCCAGTCCTCTGTGCCTTAATCATTCCTACTTAGGAGACATGGTCCAGGTTCTTTTCCTGATTTGTCCTCCTGGAGATTCTCTGCAGCTTTTGGGGCATTTTGTTCTCTAATCCCACTCTTTGTCCCTAATTTTGTGCCTTCATATCAACAATTTATGGGGTCTGAGGAACTGGCCCCTTTGTCTTGCTTTACATCTTGCAGTCTGAATGATGCACAGAAATTATGTATTCTGAGTCTGTTTCCTCTTATGTAAAATGGCCTGGAGGATCCTTAGGGTCCCATGTGGCTGTAACAGTCAATGGAAAGGAACTGATTAAGGGAAAATTCTGAATGGACTATGAACTCTGGACCGTGTTTACTGAGAAAGTTCTAAATGCGGAGCAATGTCCTTGGCAATGGGGGAACAGGGTGGATCAAGAGACACGCCATCCCTTGGCCACATGCACCTTACATAGGCTAGTTTTTAAAATTGGAATTCTCACAATAACCATGAGAGGAGTTGTTGATGCAAAGTAGCCCAGATGATTAAGTCACTTGATTAAGCCACTGTGAAATATCTAGTGACTAGCGGAGCCCCCACATGAACCCTGGTCAGAATGACCCCAAAGTCAGCTCATTTTCTACCCACTAATCCTGGGCAGGGGTTAGTCTGATGCTTTCTAAAGTGGGATCAGCCTCAGATGGGTAAGGCGTGTGGCTAGATGTAGCTGGATAAGTGCTGACTCTGACATCACTTCCCGTGTGAGAGCTGAGGCCTGGAGGTGAGGATGGGAATAAGATAGGGAAGGAGGAAAGGAGATGCATTGTGGGGTGAGGGGTGCAGAGTGTCTGCACGTTTCTACTTGTGCCTCTTGTCAATCATCAGGGCTCTGATATTTCTTTCCCGCTAACTCCCGTTTTCATGCCTACTAGGGATTGCCCCTTGAGCTTGTGAAAACAGCATAGCACTCAGTCTACTAGCACTCTCTGTTCTTGGAATAGGCCATGATGTCTTTCAAAGATGTCCCTTCTGGTCTTACGAACTTGGCTTTCCTCCCATCCTCCATCCCCACTATCTGGCTCTAGGGCCCCAGGGGCTTTCTGCCTTTATAATCATGGATAAAGGTCTGATTGTTGGGGGGCGGGCAGTGACCTAAAACCTGGGGAAGACTTCACTAGATCTGGAATATCTTGTGTAAAGAAAGTCACAGTGTAAGGACCTGTCAAAGTGGAGAGGACTTTGAGGTATGGGTCAACTGTGAGTCCCACTGTGGGGCAGCAGGAGGTCAAGAAGGAAAAACTTGGTCTTTGGGATCAACAGCTGCTCATGGGCTCTGGTCTCCAGGCTTTCCTTCCTGTCAGCCTCCCAGCACTGCATGCTTGCATGGGCAAGAGCTTGCCTTTATATGGTACAAAGTGCAGGAAGGAGAATTTTCTAGAAATGCTAGTGATGAGCCAGATGGGATCAGCATGGAATAAAAACCAGGATGCTGCCTCTGTATCACCAGTTCTTTGAGTATAGTTGCTGCTAAGTTGAATTCTTGCCATACTGGTGAGAAATGCATTTGTTGACTATTTGTAAATGTTACAGATTTTTAATCTTAAGAAATTATTAGTTTATATTTTTGTTTCCTCCAGATTTTCATGTGATGGTGGGTGCCAGACTGGCTTAGCTCTCTTTTCTCCAGGTCGGGCAGTATCCCAGGTGCAGTCCTGCTGTATTCAATTCTCTGGGCAGAAGTTTTCCTTCTGTTCTGATGCTTTCCATCTGCTGACCCCTCCTCAACCCTTGTCCCTAGTGATCTCTCACTCTCCTCAAAACCAGATAGATACATCCAGAGGTGGAAAAGGAGGGAGGGAGAGAAGAAATGTTTCTCCTCCCATCACAGTGGATACAGAGATGCCAGGCCTCCATGCTTCTTTCTACTCCTTACCCTTGGGTGATCCCTGCACACTGCTGCTCCAGGTCGTGACACATTCCATCAACATATAACTGTGGGAGGATGCTTGTCTCATTTGGTGGGAAGAGGAGAGACAAAGAGGGCACTGTTTGGTGGAATAAAGGAGTGGGATGAGAACTCTCTTTACCCTCAGGGGCTTCTTTCCTGGCACCAATCCTCAGAAACTTATTGTGAAAGAGAAGCTTGTCTGGGTACTTTAGGGTCTTGTCAGAAGCTTAGAAATAACTAGGCAAAAACCCCCTCTCCCCAACCCCTGGCACCAAACTTAGCCTCCTCCCCTGATACCCACACTGACCCGGGCACTGAGGACATTTATAAATGGAGCCATTGAGGAATCTGGAGAAATTCATCCAACTTTGAAAAGTGTCCCTATTCCCCGGGCTCTGTGCACCTCCCCACTTTCCACGCCCACTTCAGACATTTAGACAAGGACTTTGGTCACTCTGGCTGGACCATTTGCATAGCCCTGAATGTGGGGTCATAGTTCTTGGTTTCCAAGGAGATGATCACATGCCGTGAGCAAAGATGTGCTAAAGGCACCGAACTCAGTGGCTCCTCCTTGAGAAGCGGTTTGGCAGAGGGGGGAAGAGTCAGACCCTAGAGCCACCTTTAGTTCCCATCCTGCCTCTTCCAGAGCAGAAGTAAATGAAATAGAGACCAGAAACACAATAGAAAAGATCAATGAAACTAAGAGCCGTTTTTTTTTGAAAAGCTAAACCAAATTAACAACCTTTAGCTAGGCTTACCAAGAAAAAAAGAGAGGACTCAAATAAAATTACGAATGAAAGAGGAGATATTATAACTGATACCACAAAAATACAAAGGAACATAAGAGACTATTATGAACAATTATACATCAACAAACTGGACAACCTAGGAGAAATGCATAAATTCCTAGAAACATACAACCTACCAAATCTGAATCATGAATAGAAAATCTGAACAGACCAATGGTAAGTAAGGAGATTGAATTAGTGACCAAAAAACCCCCAATAATAGAGTCTAGGCCCAGATGGCTTCACGGGTGAATTCTACCAAAAATGAAAAAAATTAATGCCAGTCCTTCTCAACCTCTTCCAAAAAATAGAAAAGGAGGAAATACTTCCAAACTCATTCGACAAGGTTAGCATTACCTTGATACCAAAACCAGATAAGGATATTACAAGAAAAGAAACTATAGACCAACGTCCCTAATGAATATAAATGCAAAAATTCTCAACAAAATACTAGCAAACCAAATTCAACAGCAAATTAAAAGGATTATATACCATGACCAAATGGGATTTATCCCTGGGATGCAAGGTTGGTGCAACATATACAAACCAATAAATGTGATACAATTGCATTAATAGAATGGAAGACAAAAATCATATGATCATCTTAACAGATACAGAAAAAACATTAGACAAAATTCAAGGTCCTTGCATGACAAAAACTCTCAACAAATTGGGTATAGAAGGAACACATCTCAACATAATAAAGGCCATATATGATAAACTCTTGGCTAACATCATACTCAACAGTGATAGGGTTGAATGCTTTCCCTCTAAGACTGGAAACAAGAAAAAGATGCCCGTATCACCACTCCTATTCAGCACAGTAGTGGAAATCCTAGTCAGAGAAATTAGGCAAGAAAAAGAAATAAAAGGCATCCAAACGGAAAGGTGGAAGTAAAACTGTTTCTATTTGCTGATGACATGATCCTGTGTATAGAAAAGCCTAAAGACCACCAAAAACCTGTTAGAACTAATCAACAAGTTCAGTAAAGTTGTAGGATACAAAATCAACATACAAAAATTAGTTGTGTTTCTATATATTAACAATGAACTAGATGAAAAAGAAATAAACAATTCCATTTATAACAGCATAAAAAACAATAAGATACTTATAAGTAAATTTAACCAAGGAACTGAAAGATCTATATATAAAAAACTATAAGACTTCGATAAGTGAAACCGAAAACATGAATAACTGGAAATATACTCCATGTTCATGGATTGGGAGAGTTAATATTGTTAAAATGCCCATACTACCCAAAACCATCTATAGATTCAATGTAATCCCTATCAAAATTCTAACAGCATTTTTCATAGAAATAGAAAAAGCAAAGCTATGATTTGTATGGAACCACAAAAGACCCCCAAACAGCCAAAGCAATCTTGAGAAAGAACAAAGCTTGAGGCCTCACACTTCCTGATTTCACGCCATATTACAATGCTTATAGTAATCAAAAGAGTATAGAACTGGCATTAAAAACACACACATCGATCAATGGAACAGAATCAAGAGTCCAGGAATAAACCCATGCATATATCGCCAACTAATATTTTTTTTTTTTTTTAAAGATTTTATTTATTTATTTGAGAGAGAATGAGAGACAGAGAGCATGAGAGGGAGGAGGGTCAGAGGGAGAAGCAGACTCCCCGCCAAGCAGGGAGCCCGATGCGGGACTCGATCCTGGGACTCCAGGATCATGACCTGAGCCGAAGGCAGCCGCCCAACCAACTGAGCCACCCAGGCGCCCTCGCCAACTAATATTTGACAAGAAAACCAAGCATACTCAATGAGGAAAGGATAGTCTCTTTAATAAATGGTGTTGGAAAAACTGAATATGCACTTGCAAAAGAATGAAACTGGACCTCTATCTTACTACACTGCCCATAAAAATTAACTGAAAATGAATTAAGGACCTAAACATAAGACCTGAAATTATAGAACTCCCAGGAGAAAACATAGGGAAAAATCTCCTTGACATTTATCTTGGCGACGATTTTTTGGATGTGACACCAAAAGCACAAGCAACAAAAGCAAAACAAGTAAGTGGGAACATCAAAGTAAAAGGGTCTGCACAGCAAAAGAAACAATCAGCAAAATGAAAACGTAACCTATGGAATGGGAGAAAATATTTGCAAACTCTAATAATGGGTTAATATCCAAAATATATAAGCAACTCATATAACTTACTAGCAAAAATAGCCCCCAAACAATCCAACTTAAAAATGTGCAGAGGGAGGGCGCCTGGGTGGCTCAGTTGGTTAAGCGACTGCCTTCGGCTCAGGTCATGATCCTGGAGTCCCGGGATCGAGTCCCGCATCGGGCTCCCTGCTCTGCAGGGAGTCTGCTCCTCCCTCTGACCCTCCCCCCTCTCATGTGCTCTCTCTCTCATTCTCTCTCTCTCAAATAAATAAATAAAATCTTTAAAAAAAAAAAAAAATGTGCAGAGGGAGGCACCTGGCTGGCTCAGTCAGAAGAGTGTGTGACTCTTGATCTCAGGGTTATGAGTTAAAGCCTATGTTGGGTGTAGAGATTACTTAAAAAAAAAAAAAAACTTTACAATGTGCAGAGGACTTGAATAGACTTTTTTTCCAGAGAAGATATACAAATGGTCAACAAATATACCAAAAGGTGCTCAACATTACTAATCATCAGCGAAATGCTCATAAAAACCACAGTGAGATATCACCTCGCACCTGTTAGGATGGCTGTTATGAAAAAGACAAGAGATAATAAATGTTGGTTTAGATGCAGAGAAAGAGAACCCTGGTGCACTGTTGGTGGGAATTTAAATTGGTACAGCCACTATGGAAAAGAGTATGGTGGTTTCTCAAAAAAATGAAAAACAGAAGTACATTATTATTTAGCAATTCCACATCGGGTATATATCCAAAGAAAATGAAATCAGGATCTCAAAGAGATATCTGAACTCCCATGTTCACTGCAGCATTATTTACAATAGCCACAGTGTGGAAACAACTTAAATGTCCATCTATGGAGGAACGAATAAAGAAGATGTGACACACACACACACACACTGAAATATTATTCAGCCATAAAAAGGAAGGACATCCTGCTGTTTGTGACGACATGGATGGACTTTGAGGGCATTATGCTCAGTGAAATGAGCCAGACAGAAAAAGACAAATATTGCATGCTTTCACATATATGTGGAATCTAAAAACATTGAACTCATAGAAACAGAGAGTAGAATGGTGGCTGCCAGGGGCTGAGGGGTGAGGGACATGGGGAGATGTTGGTCAAAGGGTACCATCAGTTATATGATGAGTAAGTGACTATAGTTAACAATATTGTATTGTATACTTGAAAGTTGCTGTGAGGAGAACTTTAATGTTCTTGCCATAAATCAACAACAAAAATGGTAATTATTAATTGTGAGGTAAAGGATGTGTTGGCTAATCTTATTGCAGTAAACATTCTGTAATATGTATGTGTATTAAATCATCACATTGTATACCTTAAAGTTGTACACTATTATATGTCAATTAGACCCCAACACTTGGGGAAAAAAAGTGCTGGCAAGTATATGGAGAAAATGGAACCATCTACATTGTCATTGGGAATATAAAATGTTGCCACCACTTTGGAAAACAATCTGGCAATTCTTCAAAAAGTTAAACATCGATTTTCTATAAATGAAGACATATGCTCACACAAAAGCTTGTACACAAATATTCACAGTGGTATTATCCAGAAAGGGGCACAACCAAAATGTCCACTAACTGATGAATGAATAAATAAAAATGGTATATCCATGCAATAGAATATTATTTAGCAAGAAAAAGGAATGAAGTCCCGATACATACTACACCCTGGTTGAACCTTGAAAACATTATCCTAAGTGAAAAGGGCTAATCACAAAAGGCCACATATAATTCCATTCATGTTGTAAAGCCTAGAATAGGAAAATCTATAGAGAGGGAAAGTAGGTTAGTGGTTGCCTTTGGATGGGGGTAAGGGAGAGGAGATAGGGAGTTACTATCAGTGGGTACAGGGTTTCTTTTTGGTGTGATGAAATTTTCTAAGATTACATAGTGGTGATGCACAACACTTTGAATATACTCCCCCCACTGAACTGTAGACTTAAAGGGTGGATTTTATGGCATGTGAATCATATCTCAATAAAGCTGTTATTAAAAAGGTAGATGGACAGCCTACTTTTGGGTGTGGTATAATAAATACAATCAAAAGAGATCAAGAAAAGCCACCTTAATGCCAATCCATAAGCTCTCAACAGGTATCTGAGCCAAGTGAGTTCTGAGCACTGCCAGTTTTAAGTAAGTCAGACTGAGAGCCTACCGAATGAAGATGCAGTTGGATCTCCATGTGGAAGGAGTCTGCAATACAATGTCAGGTGTATGTAGTAGGGATTCCCTGAGTTCTTCCCCATAGTAACCTACAGCCATTTACTCAAAGAAGCCACACAACAGGGAAGGGGAATACTGAAAGGACAGTTGGATACATGATCTGACTTGACACTGACAAGCTGAGGACACTCCATCATAATGCATATGGAAATTTGGCAATAAGTGGAGCCCTGGTCCAGTTTTCTCTCCCAGTACATCTTACAGTCACTGCTCTACAAACCCATCTGGTAGTCATTTCCCATGTTCCAGAATGTATAATTAGAATGGATAAGCTTAGCATGTGGCTAAATCCAACATAGATTCCTTGACCAATGGAGTAATACTATTACAGTTGAGCCTTCAAGGCTATGTTGTTTGGGTTTGAACTGCGCGGGTCCACTTATATGAAGATTTTTTCTTTTCTTTCTTTAATTGCAATATTTTTTATTTTTTAAAATTTAAATTCAATTAATTAACACACAATGTATTATTAGTTTCAGAGGTGGAGGTCAGCAATTCATCAATCTTATATAATACCCAGTGCTCATTACATCACCTGCCTTCTTTAATGTCTATCACCCAGTTACCCTATCCCCCCACAGAAATGGAATGTTTTTCCATTTCTTTGCCTCTATGATTAAGAGTCTCTTACAGTTTGTCTCCTTCTCTGATTTCGTCTTGTTTTATTTGTTCCTCTCTTTCCCTATGATCCTCTGTGATCATCTTGATGAAGTCCCAATAGTTCATGTTTGCCTTTGTTTCCCTTGCTTTTGGAGATGCGTCTAGTGAGAAGTTGCTCTGGCCAAGGTCACAGAGGTTGCTGCCTGTTCTCCCCTAGGATTTTGATGGATTCCTGTCTCACATGTAGGTCTTTCATCCATTTTGAGTCTATTTTTGTGTGTGGTGTAAGGAAATAGTCCAGTTTTATTCTTCTGCATGTGGCTGCCCAATTTTCCAACACCATTTGTTGAAGACACTGTCATTTTTCCCATTGGACATTCTTTCCTGCTTTGTTGAAGATTAGTTGACCACAGAGTTGAGGGTCCATTTCTCGGTTCTCTATTCTGTTCTATTGATCTATGTGTCTGTTTTTGTGCCAGTACCATACTGTCTTGTTGATTATAGCTTTGTAATACAGCTTGAAGTCTGGCATTGTGATACCACCAGCTTTGGTTTTCTTTTCCAACATTCCTTTGGCTATTCAGGGTCTTTTCTGGTTCCATACAAATTTAGGATTATTTGTTCCAGCTCTGTGAAAAAAGTTGATGGTATTTTGATAGGGACTGCATTGAATGTACAGATTGCTCTAGGTAGCATAGACATTTTAACAGTATTTGTTCTTCCAATCCATGAGCATGGAACGTTTTTCCATTTCTTTGTGTCTTCCTTAATTTCTTTCATGAGTGTTCTATAGTTTTCTGAGTGCAGATCCTTTGCCTCTTTGATTAGGTTTATTCCTAGGTATCTTATAGGTTTTGGTGCAATTGTAAATGGGATCGACTCCTTAATTTCTCTCTCTTCTCTCTCATTGTTAGTGCATAGAAATGCAACTGATTTCTTGGCATTGATTTTATATCCTGCCATATTGCTGAATTCCTGTATGAGTTTTAGCAATTTGGGGGTGGAGTCTTTTGGGTTGTCCACATAGAGTATTATGTCATCTGCAGAGTGAGAGTTTGACTTCTTCTTTGCCAATTCAGATGCCTTTTATTTCTTTTTGTTGTCTGATTGCGGAGGCTAGGATTTCTAGTACTATGTTGAACAACAGTGGTGATAGTGGACATCCCTGCCGTGTTCCCGACCTTAGGAGAAAAGCCTTCAGTTTTTCCTCATTGAGAATGATATTTGCTGTGGGCTTTTTATATATGGCTTTTATGATGTTGAGGTATGTTCCCTCTATCCCTACCCCGTGAAGAGTTTAATCAAGAAAGAATGCTGTACTTTGTCAAATGCTTTTTCTGCATCTGTTGAGAGGATTATATGGTTCTTGTCCTTTCTTTTATTAATTGATTCACATTAATTAATTGAATCACACTGATTGACTTGTGGATGTTGAACCACCCTTGCAGCCCAGGAATAAATCCCTCTTGGTCATGGTGAATAATCCTTTTAATGTACTGTTGGATCCTATTGGCTAGTATCTTGGTGAGGATTTTTACATCCATATTCATCAGGGATATTGGTCTGTAGTTCTCCTTTTTGGTGGGGTCTTTGCCTGGTTTTGGGATTGAGGTAATGCTGGCCTCATAGAAAGAGTTTGGAAGTTTTCCTTCCATTTCTATTTTTTGAAACAGCTTCAGAAGAAGAGGTATTAATTTCTTTAAATGTTTGGTGGAATTACCCTGGGAAGCCATCCGGTCCTGGACTCTTGTTTGTTGGGAAATTTTTGATTATTGCTTCAATTTCCTTACTGGTTATGGGTCTGTTCAGGTTTTCTATTTCTTCCTGTTTCAGTTTTGGTAATTTATACTTTTCTAGGAATGCATCTATTTCTTCCAGATTGTCTAATTTGTTGGCATATAGTTGCTCATAATATGTTTTTGTAATTGTTTGTATTTCTTTGGAGTTGGTTGTGATCTGTCCTCTTCCATTCATGATTTTATTTATTTGGCTCCTTTCTTTTTTCTTTTTGATAAGTCTGGCCAGGGGTTTATTAATCTTATTCTTTCAAAGAACCAGTTCCTAGTTTCGTTGATCTGTTCTACTGTTCTTTCAGTTTCTATTTCATTGATCTCTGCTTTAATCTTCATCAATTCTCTTCTCCTGTTGGGTTTAGGCTTTATTTGCTTTTCTTTCTCCAGCTCCTTTAGGTGTAAGGTTAGGTTGTGTATTTGAGACCTTTCTTTTTTCTTGAGAAAGGCTTGTATTGCTATATACTTCCTCCTTAGGACTGCCTTTGTTGCATCCCAAAAGTTTTGAACACTTGTGTTTTCATTTTCATTTGTTTCCATGAATTTTTTCAATTCTTCTTTAATTTCCTGGTTGACCCATTCGTCCTTTAGTAGGATGCTCTTTAGTCTCATATGAAGATTTTTAAAAAATATATTGGAAAAATTTTTGGGAGATTTGCAACAATTTGAAAAAAGTCACAGATGAACCATGTAGCCTAGAAATATTGAAAAAAATAAGTAAAAGGCATGTCATATGTAGATACAATCTATTTTATCAATTACTACCATAAAAATCATGAATCTATTTTATTTTTTTATTATTATTTTTTAAAGATTTTATTTATTTGAGAGAGAGAATGAGAGAGAGAGAGAGAGCACATGAGAGGAGGAGGGTCAGAGGGAGAAGCAGACTCCCTGCTGAGCAGGGAGCCTGATGCGGGACTCGATCCTGGGACTCCAGGATCATGACCTGAGGCGAAGGCAGTCGCTTAACCAACTGAGCCACCCAGGTGCCCTATTTTATTATTTTTTAAAAGATTTTATATTTAAGTAATCTCTGCACCCAACATGGGGCTTGAGTTCACAACCCTGAGATCAAGAGTCACACACTCCACCTAGTGAGCCAGCTAGGTGTCCCCACAAATCTTATTTTAAAAAGTTAAAATTTATCGGGGCGCCTGGGTGGCTCAGTCGTTAAGCGTCTGCCTTCGGCTCAGGTCATGATCCCAGGGTCCTGGGATCGAGCCCCGCATCGGGCTCCCTGCTCCGTGGGAAGCCTGCTTCTCCCTCTCCCACTCCCCCTGCTTGTGTCCCCTCTCTCACTGTCTCTCTCTGTCAAATAAATAAAAATAAAATCTTTAAAAAAAAAAAAAAAAGTTAAAATTTATCAAAACTTATGCTCACACTTACGGACTGTACATGGTGCTATTTGCAGTCGAGAGAAATGTAAACAAATGTAAAGATGCAATATTAAATCCTAACTGCATAAAATTAATTGTAGTACATGATTTCATAACCACTTCCTGTCGGTACTGAGGCATCTGCTTAAAACATCGGATGCTAATCATCTCCCAGTGAGCAGTTCCTCTCTCCAGTAAACTGCGTATTGCAATAAAAAGTGATCTCTTGCAGTTCTATTAGTGGTTAAGTTTTTGGAGAGTCAAAAGTTGTACATGGATTTTCAACTGCACAGGGGTCAATGTTCCTAAGCCTTGCATCGTTCAAGGGTCAAATGTGTGTCGCAAAGGCCAAATGGACCCTCTTCCCCACAAACTCACACTAGGGCAAGATAGTAAATGGAAAACAATGTTACATTGGAGAAACAGCAGAAATCAGTGGCATCTTCAAATAATTACGAAATGCATGGGGGTGGTCTCGATCATATTCCCACTGAATTCACTAGTCTGGGCCCTAGATAATGGATAACAGAACGGATAATGGCAGATGATGGTGGACCACTGAAGAATTAACCAAGTAGGAGCCCCAATTTTAACCACTGGGTCAGATGTAGTATATTTTGCAGAGCAAAATAACATAGTTTAGTTATGTGGTAAGTAGCTATTGATCTGATTAGTGTACATACTGATTCAATGTTAGAAAAATGTGTAAAATCCTTATCATAACGAGCACTGAATAATGCATAGAACTGTCAAATCACTATATTATACACCTGAAACTAAAACTACATGTTAACTCTCCTGGAGTTAAAATTTTGTATATATTTATATGTATCAAGCATATACATATAATGTTTAAAACCATTATTATTGATTTGTGTTTCAGAAAGTTCAAATTTCTTTTTTTTCTTTTTAAAGATTTTATTTATTTATTTGACAGAGAGAGAGCACAAGCAGGGGGGGGCAGCAGGCAGAGGGAGAGGGAGAAGCAGGCTCCCTGCTGAGCAAGGAACCCGGACACAGGGCTCAATCCCAATCCCAGGACCCTGGGATCACAACCTAAGCTGAAGGCAAATGCTTAACCACTCAGTCACCCCCAAAAAGTTAAAATTTCAACATAGATTCATCTCTGGCTATTTTACATTTTTTTTTTTTTTAAGGTAGGCTCCACACCCAATGTGGGGTTTGAACTCACAACCCTGAGATCATGACCTGGGCTGAAACTAAGAGTCAGATGCTTAGCCAACTGTGCTACCCAGGCTCCCCATGAGGAAATTTCTTTCTTTCTTTTTTTTTTTTTTAAAGATTTTATTTATTTATTTGACAGAGAGAGAGATAGCGAGAGCAGGAACACAAGCAGAGGGAGTGGGAGAGGGAGAAGCAGGCTTCTTGCCGAGCAGGGAGCCCGATGTGGGACTCGATCCCAGGACCCTGGGATCATGACCTGAGCCGAAGGCAGACGCGTAACGACGGAGCCACCCAGGCGCCCGCCCATGAGGAAATTTCTTATCAAATTCACTATTTGCTGAAAGTGTCTCTTAATATAGTCAACTCTATTACCTTAATTTCTTTATTAGAACAAACAGCTTTTAAATTTTGCTTCACCTCAGGGAATTCTAGCTGCCAATAATTGTAAAACTGAGACATACCTTTTTCCGGTCTCTTTTTCTCCTTTTCTTTTCTGGTCACAATGCTAGTTTTTTTTACTCTTTTTTTTTTGGCTTTATTTAAATTCCAGTTAATTAACATACAGTGTTATGTTAGTTGCAGGTGTACAATATAGTGATTCAACACTTCCATACAACACTTGGTGCCCATCCTCACAGACAAGTGCACTCCTTCATCCCCATCACCTGTTTCCCCCATACCCCGCTCTGGTAAACATCAGTTGGTTCCCTATATTTAAGTACAGTGCTAGCTATGTTCTTTATCTCCACTTGTTTCTGTATCAGTAGTGTGCCTTCATTTTAAATTTAAAAATTTATCCCTATTTTCATTGATTGATTTTATTTTTAGGTAATCCCTACGCCCAACATGGGGCTCAAACTCACAACCCCAAGATCATGCTCCATTGACTGAGCCAGTCAGGCATCTCCCTATTTAATTTTTTTTAAACTAGTAAAATAATTTAATTATGTTATAATTAAAATAAAAAAGTACTTCAATTAATTACCACTGTAATTTACATAGGTATCACTGTAACTTATGCCGTCTGCATAAAATATTTAATAAATGCATTGTAATGTTACATTGGTAAGTAGGAAATTAAATCATTGAACTGAATCAATCTACTGGCATTAACCAGATCAGTAATAGGTTTAGGTGAATTACCAGGAACAATGCACATGCTTGAGCTTGATACTTACATTAAAATGTAACAATAATATCTTTCGCAATGCATGGTTAAAGGCAATGTTGTTCTACTGAAAGAACAAAGTTGTCAGGACGCCTGGGTGGCTCAGTCAGTTAGATGTCTGATTCTTGATTGTGGCTTGGGTTATACCTTTGGGTTAGTGAGATTGAGCCCCGCATCAGGCTCTGCTCAGTGGGGAGTCTGCTTGAGATTTCTCTCTCCCTCTGCCCCTCCCCTTGCTCTCTCTCTCTCTCTAAAATAAATAAATAAATCTTTAAAAAAACCCCAAAGTTGTATTTAACAGAAAAATATTTTATGGGGTTTCAGTTTTTAAATTTAAATAAAAATTAATTATACTTAGATAAATTTAAAAATTGATTTCTTCAATTGTCCCAGCCACATTTCAGATGCTTAATAGCCCCATGTGGCTTATGGTTACCATACTGGATAGTATAGACATAGAGCAAAATACAAGACTAGTCTAATGATCTTACAGAGGACACTGTACTCAGTAATCAAAGGTAAGCATTATTTTCAAGCGTAAATATGGAGTATTTAAAAAAACGGAGCATGTTAGACCACAGAATAACAAAATTAAAGGGCTGGAATTACAGAAATTATGTTCTTTCAGACCATGATGCAATTAATGTAAAGAAGATAAGCAGAAAAGTCCCATACATTTAGAAATTTAAAAATGTACTTTTAAACATTTTATGCAATCGAGATGAAATGATGGAAAATAAAAAAATTAAAGCTGAATGATAAAAATTCTACACCTCAAAACTATCATGTCTGGATAGGGAAGAATATCTTAAGACAAAAAGGACACATTATTTAAGAAAAGAACTGGAAGATTTGACTGCGTGAAGAACATTTGTTATCGAAAGCCTCCATGACAAGAGTGAAAAATCAAATCACTACCTGGGATAAGATATTTGCAAAATATATAACTGACCAAAAAATAACATATACAAAACAGAAAAGCCTCCTACAAATCCTTAAGAAGAAGAAAAGCAACCCAATACAAATGTGGGCAAAAGTGAAGAATAGCCATTGTACTGGTTTCCGATCACCGCTATAACAAATTACCACAGACTTAGTGGCTTACAACAACACAAATATATTCTCTTACGGTTCTGGAGGTCGGAAGTCTAAAATCAAGGTTTTGGCTGCATTTCTTGTGAAAGCTTCAGGGAGAAGTGGTTTTCTTGCCCTTCCCATCCATTTGCATTCTTTGGCTCGTGGCCTCTTCCAAATATCACTCCAGACTCTTGCCTCTGTCCTCACATCTTCTACTGTGTACCCTTTGACCTTCTGCCTCCTTCTTATAAGGACCCTGTGATGTCATCAGGCCCACTCAGACAACCGAGTGTCCTCATCTCAGGATCCTTAACTCATCACATCTGCAGAGTCCCATTTCCAACATAAGGCAACATTCACAGGTTCTGGGGATTACGATGTGGATATCATGGGAGGCATTATGTGGTCTACTGTAGGCATTTTATTTTATTTTATTTTATTTTATTTTTTTAAAGATTTTATTTATTTATTTGACAGAGAGAGACACAGCGAGAGAAGGAACACAAGCAGCAGGGGTGGGAGAGGGAGAAGCAGGCTTCCCGCCGAGCAGGGAGCCCGATGTGGGGCTCGATCCCAGAACCCTGGAATCATGGCCTGAGCCGAAGGCAGACGCTTAACGACTGAGCCACCCAGGCGCCCCTACTGTAGGCATTTTACAGAAAAGACTTATAAAGCCCACTAGATAGGAGAAGGCAGTTAAATAATATCTTTAAAGTTCTGAAAGAAAATAACCACCAATCAAGAATTCTCTAGCCAACTAAATAACAATTCAAGATTGAGGAGAAAATGAAAGCACTTTAAGACCAAAGAGGATGAAAAGAGTTTACCCCCGACAGTTCCCAGGTAGAAAAATTACAGAAGGTTGTGTTTCCAGAATAAGAAAACCTGGCACACCCATGTTCACAGCAGTACTATTCACAATCACCAAGAGGTGAAATCAATCCAGATGTCCATCAGTGGATGAATGAATGAACAGAATTTGGTATATACATATATACATATATACATATACAATGACTATTAGTTGACCTTAAAAAGTAATAAAGTTCTACGGGATAACTACAATTTGGATGATCCCTGAAGGCATTAAACTAAGCCAGTCACAAAAAGACAAATGCTGCATTTAGACATGAGGTATCTAAAGCAGTGGAATTCGCGGTAACAGAAGGTAAAATAATGTGGACAGGGGCTGAGGGGAGGGAGAAATGGTTACAAGGTTTCAGTTTTGCAAGATGAAAGAGTTCCAGGGATCTGTTGCACAACAATGTGAGTACACTTAACACTACTAAACTGCACACTTAAAATGATTAAGATGGTTTAAAAAAAGAAGAGGAAAAATGAACCCAAATGGAAGGTATGGGATTCAAGAAGCAACACTGAGCAAAGAAACTGGTAAATGTTGGTACGTCTAAGAATTGAGTTAAGTATTCTGTTTGCAATGCACAGAATGAATTAGAGGGGGACAAATCTAGGAGTGGGAACATAGGATGATGTTGCAGTAATTCACTCTTGAAGTAAACCACCTTCTTAATTCAGAATTAGTACCACTGGTCAGTTGAGAAGATGTTGGTCCATGAAGGAGAGGTTGTCAGTGATGATGCCCAAGTTTTTGGCTGGGATCAGGGTGGATGGTGAAGTTAGTCATTGAGGTGTAGAACATGTAAGCAAAGGATGTTAATTTTCACGAGGGTATGAAATTACAATGGGTTTACAATCAGAAGCTCTTTCAAAGGTGCTGATTTGGATAATGGGGAAGGTAGCCATACTGTAGCGTTTAAGGGTTTGCCGTCTGCAACCACACTGCCTATTCAAATCCCAACTTCTCCCACTCACTAGCTGGTCAACCTTGAATAAATTACATAACCTCTCTGTTCTTCACCTCTTTCCTCTGTAAAAGAGGATGATAATAGACTTACATCATGAGGTTGTCATGGGGGATAAGTAAATTAGTAGCCATCTAGCACTTAGAATATTCATCATTTACTTAAGTACTGAATAAATGTTAGTGTAACAGGATTTAAGTTGGAAAACTTGGCATTTCAAGTGTTTTAGAAAATACAACACGTATGACATTCTGAAGTGATTCGCTAGTCTGAGATGAAATATTTCAAGGGGAAAAAGAACCCCAAATAAATAAACAAATAAATAAATAACGGTCATGTCATTCTCAAGCCCTGTGCTCACATCAGAGTTGTTGGAAATTAGAGAGAGGATATCTTTGGAAAGAGATATGCTGTTAGTTCTCCTCAAGGGCAAGGGGTGAGGGTGCCACCTCTGCATGTCAAGCCTTGAGAGGGGGACTCAAACATGTTTACTGACTCCTGCGTGAAAAATCAAAAAGGCAAGAGATAGGCTCTCCGGCAAATGAATGGAAGGAGATGTGGCTGCATTGGAACTGGCCTGCATGCCCAGAGTTTTTTGGCCCTAAGGACGCATAGATATATCCTGTGGACCAGATGTGAACATGCCAAGGAGAGCCGGTGCCAACTTATGTCTTACTTAATGGAATCCCTTGGAGCAGTGAACGAGCCCCAAGGGTTAAAAAAAATCCATCTGGCAAACTGTCAAGATCAAATCACTTAAAATATGAAGACTACCAAATTGGACTTAAACTTCACCATAACAATGTTAAATGCTAGAAGATGGTGGAACGATGCCCCAAAGGCCCACAGGGGCAGCATTTGGAACTGAGGGGCCCTCCAACTCTCTTCCTTGAAGAGTGCAGGGTTGGCTCTGGTCAAGGGTTACTCTCTCACCCACCACCTGCGGACCCAGCCTTGCCCCTTCCTTCCTCTGGAGGGGCTCCTGGCTCTAGCAATGGGGACAGGAATGGGTGCAGGCAGGTGTCACAGTTGTCGCTGGGCCTGGTGGAGAGCGGCTGGGCTCCCTGAGTTGCTGAGGAACATGGAGCAGATGCCCGTCACGCTGCGGGGAAGCCTGTGCTATTTCTCCCAGCCAAGAACACACACAAACACACACACACACGCACGTTCTTTTGTGGGTAAACTTATGTTTTGGGTACTTTGCCCAGGAGAGTGGGGGGGCTTCATAGAGATTTAAACCTATAGAAATTCTGTTGTTGCCTATGAGCACTGCCCCTCACCCCCCAACATGCTGATGCCATTGTTCTCCTTTCAGATGATTTCCAAAATCTCTGTTTCAGTGCACTTAGAAGAGGTCCCCCTCACCCCCAACAACAGAAGGTTATTCTCCAGAGCCCATTCTTTACTAGCAGGGCTGCCCTCTCCTCCAGCTGCCCTTCTCGTACCCTTCACTAAGGCTGCCAGGAATGAAGAGGGGAGGGGGGGATGTGGGTGGTGGCGGGAGGCAGGGCCTGGGGGAGAGCTGGGACCCTGCTGGCTCCAGCCTGAGGACTCTGCCCTGCCTCTTTCCCCGGTGTTGGTGCTCCCGCTCGGTGCTGCCAGGTGAGTGCTGGGCAGAGAGCAGCTGGGCTGGCGCAGGGCCCTGGGGGTAATGGGGGTAATGGGGGCTGCCTGGGTGCTAGACTGGGTTTCTCTAACTCAAATGCATATGCCAGGGACCTGGGGGGTATTATTACAATTCAGATTTGATTTGTTAAGCCTGGGATGCTGCCTGGGATTCTGCATTCCTGGTGATGCCAGTGCATCCAGGGATCACATTTTGGGTAAAAGAATCTAGAACGTTTTCCAGGCCAGATGGGGTGACACGGGAGCAGCGAGCCAGGTCCAGCACGGCCCTCGGGGGACATCCCTTCCTCATGCGGTACTTGGCTGAGAGGGCTTCTGACACCAATGGAATCCTGAAATTTTTCTCCCAAAGAATAGAGATGCTTAGAAAAATTCTTAGCAAAATCATGATGGAATTAAAAAAAAAAATCTATTTACATATTTGAAAATCCCCTCACACTCTGGGCTTTCTACCCTCCCCCAAATCTTGAGCTCACGGGTATTGCTTCATCAACTAAAATCTCGACAGGGTTCAGATCCTGCCATCTCCTTCCCCAAAGATTTATTTTCAAACTATTTCTCCACTCCTAGAAACAGAGTGGTGTCCCTTGAGCTGAGCTTTGAAAACAATGCTGGGCCCTCAGCTAGCCTGGTCCGACTCGAGCTTGGGGGCTCTGGCCCCGTGGGCAAAGCTGCAGATATGCTTGTGGGAGGTGGATGTGGGTCTCAGAGAATGAAACAAGAGCGCTGGGGATGGCTGAAACAGATGGGGGAGACCACAGGCTCCCAAGAAAGCAGGGGATGAGGGAGGAGGAAGGCCTGTATTTAGGCCCTGTTTTTGTTTTTGTTTTTAAGAAATTGCCTTTGGTCTGAAGATTTTGGGAGATGGAGCATGATTTTGTGTGAACCTTACAGGAGGTCCTGGAATTTGTGTTGTTTTGGTGGTAACAGCTACAGGGCAGAGGATCAGATGGGTGCTCAGCATTAGATATGGGAGCTCCAAACCAAGTCCTTTTGTCCTGCTTTTTCCTCTCTCTCCCTCCCAAATCTCTAAAGCTCTCTGGTGAGCTCTGGAGACCCCAGTTCAGTTCCTAGAGTCTCTCAGAGGACGTTAGGTGCCTGGCTACAGGTCTGGGGTGGGCACAGGAGAGAGAGAAGAACCAGAGATAGGGCCTCCAGGAATTATTCAAATTCCCGGGGTGCCTGGGTGGCTCAGGTCATGATCCCAGGGTCCTGGGATCGAGCCCCAAGTTGGACTCCCTGCTCAGCAGGGGGCCTGCTTCTTCCTCTCCCTCTGCCCCTCTGCCTCCCCCTGCTTGTGCTCTCTCTCTCAAATAAATAAAACCTTAAAAAAAAAAAAGGAATTACTCAAATTCCCAACATTGGAATACGCCAAGCCTGCTGTGTTAAATCCCAGGCCTACTGGGAATGTGCTGGAAACGCGTTTAGAGCGTGCTGGGCCTGCACTTTGAAATGAGGTTGAGGCTGAGAGCCAGACTTGAGAATTTACCAAATTAGTCTTTAGGCTGGCAACGCTCCAGGAGGACCAGGGCAGAAGCCCCCAGAGCCCGGGGCTGCCTCTCCTAAGTGCAAGGACCCCACAGACTCATCAGGCAGGGAGGGGCTGCAGGCTTCCTCACAGACAGGGTTTGTGGAGGGAGGCTGTGCAAGCAGCCTGGAAAAGGGCCGATCATCATGTCCCATCAAATAAAAACCCTCTGAGATGCTCCAGTACAGATGTCTTGCTTTACAGAGCTGGAGTGGTGATGGGCCATTGTCCTCCTAAGGCGGTGGTTCTCAACCAGGGGGGAGTCTGACCCCAGGGGACATTTAGCAGTGTCTGGAGACATCTAGGGGTTGGAGGGGAGAAGTGTGCTACGGGCATCCAGTGGACCGAGGACAGGAATGCTATTAAACATCTCACCCCAACAAAATGATCAGGCCCCAGATATGACTGGTGCCAAGGCTGAGACCCAGGGCCAACACTGGAAGCTGACCTTCCTTCTGGTCCTCTGGAACTCAGGATCTCTCCAAACAAAACTCAGTTAAACATTTATGGAGAAACTGCTCTTTTTTCCAGGCACGTCACCAAGTGTTTTCTCATCCAATAAATAAGCTAGTGATTTTGCTTTATTGTGGTCATGATTTTTCAAATTAGGAAACAGATTTCCCTTATCTATTTACCTTTTCTTATTTTTTCCTTTTTTTTTTTTTTTAAAGATTTTATTTATTTATTTGACAGAGAGAGACACAGTGAGAGAGGGAACACAAGCAGGGGGAGTGGGAGAGGGAGAAGCAGGCTTCCCGCTGAGCAGGGAGCCCGATGTGGGGCTCGATCCCAGAACCCTGGGATCATGGCCTGAGCCGAAGGGGATGCTTAACGGCTAAGCCCCCCAGGCACCCCTACCTTTTCTTATTTTCAATGATTTGTTTTCTTCCTCTGAATTCTGGAATCACCCAGTGTGCTGGCCAGTACACAATCTGATTTGCCTTCAAAGTGGGTTTTCATTGTGCTACTGGTAATCTTTCTCCTCCATTTGTAGTGGGTTTAAACACTTAAAGATCCATCTACTCTCGTTTTCGAGGAGTCTCGGGAATGAGAGGGGATTGACCTCTATCTTCAATCTGCCATCTTTAATCATGAGGCCAATTTTGCCTCTTTCTAAGGACTGAAAATAGATTTCTTCTAAAAATTTTAACCCAATTTTATGGAGAAGAATTTTCAGTGGCCTGATATACTTCTGATTCTTCATAGTCTATGATGGAGGTAGAAACATAGGGCCTGAGAGGCAGGTAGAAGAGGTTCAAACTCTGATTGCTACTGGCCGCAAATATAGTTTCTCACAGTTGGTGGATTGTGACATGGTTCTCTGCCCAAGTTCTGGCATACTGGCTTGTTCTTATCTACATAGGTGACCCTTGAACAACATGGATTTGAGCCCTGCTGGTCCATTTTTTTTTTTTTTTTAAGTAATCTCTACGCCCAATATGGGGCTCAAACTCATGATGCTGAGATCAAGAGTAGCATGCTCCACGGACCTAACCAGCCAGGTGCCCCAGGGGATTTTTTTTTTTTTTTTAAAGGAGTTGACAGCAAGCGCCACAAGGCATTTATTTACAACTGCCCATCCCATCTTCACGGGATCGAATGGAAGGCTACTGGGGCAGGAGTTGAGCCTGCTGCCGAGTTCCCCAGGGAGGACTGCCGAGGACGTTGGCAGCCCCCAGGGGCCCTGGGACAGGCAGGGCTGCAGATGGTCCCGTGTGCTGTTGGTCAGGTCGGACACCTGGGTTTTGGGACTGCGCCAGGGCAGCTGTGGGCCTTGGGCTCCTCCCTGCCGGGCACAGATCCCTCCTCAAGGCCGCTTCTTGGAGGCGGGCACCTTCACGAGTGGCTGCATCTGCTGATGGCCACTGGCTGGTGGCGCACCGCCAGGCAGATGGGGCGGCTGTTCCTGCCTGAGGAGCCACTTGGCAGTTGCCTCTGTTGAGCTGAGGCCACCATGCCGTGGAATGTCACTGTCCTGGGGCGAGGCCAGGGGCTGCAGCTGCCCCCGTCCCTACCCTCCTGCCTATACATGGTTTTTATTTTTTTCCAATATACATACACTACTGTGAACGCATTTTCTGTTCCTTATGATTTTCTGAGTAACATTTTCTTTTCTGTAGCTAACTTTTCCTGTAAGAATGCAGTATATAGTACCCATGACATACAAAACATGTGTGAATTGATTATTTATGTTGTTGGTAAGGCTTTTGCTCAATGGAAGGCATAAGTAGTTAAGTTTTGGGGAGGAGCCAAAAGTTAAATGTGGAGTTTTGACTGTGGAGGGGTAAGCGCCCCTAACCCCCATGCTGTTCAAGGGTCAACTGCAGTTTATAACATGAGTGCCCATCTGAATGGCCTTGTGCGTCTTGCCTTGCTGATATGAGGCAAGATAGGCATGTCCCATTTGCTGCCATGTCATAAAGTTAGAAATCCAGATTATTATTACCAGAGTTGAAAGGGAGACGCCTCAGGATACCTGGGTGGCTCCGTCGGTTAAGCGTCTGCCTTTGGCTCAGGCCATGATCCCAGGTCCGGGGATCGAGTCCCGAAATGGGCTCCTCGCTCAGTGGGGAGCCTGCTTCTCCCTCTGCCTGCTTCTCCTCCTGCTTGTGCTCTCTCTGTCTCTCTGACTAATGAATAAATAAAATCTAAAAAAAAAAAAGAAGGAAAGGGCGACGCCTAAGCAGAGAGGAAACAAGGGTGGTAAGTCCTTGATGCAACTGGAGGGGCTCAAGGACGCAGGTCTGGGAGGGACAGTGGCCTTGGGCAAGTGCAGAGCTACCTCTCTACGACAGAAGGGAGCCGCACAAGAGGGGGGCCACCTGGTTCCCCGCCAAAGAGTCTCTATTTTCCCTGTGGAATAAAGTTTGGGCTGAACAGGGATGGTGAGACACAGCGGCTGGGCATTGAGGAGGGCTCCGTGTTGTGACAAAGATAAAGATGGTGCACGGGCTTGCAGCAGGATGCTCTTCTGTCCGGGGGAGTAAGGGATTTCTGAAGTCTGCTCCTGACCATGGTGACCTCTCGCCACGCGGGAGAGATGAGCCCAAGGAACAATGTACAAAGCAGGGTGGAATTTCGAATTTTTATCCAGTCAGCTCTGGCTTTGGCCCCACACCTCATTACATTCACTTAGTAGATTCTGCTGGGTTTTCTTTAAAATGTTCTCCTTTTCCAAAGCTGGTTGGGCCTGAAGAACACCAGACTCAAGAGGGCCTTGACACTCTGTTCACTTGATCCACAGCAAGCCCCCTACCCTAACCACATCTCAATCTTACCACCGCACTGGGAGCGGAGGCCAGACCCTCACACCTGTGAGCAGCTGAGGGTTGGCGCCAGAGGAAAGCAGAGGGCACGAGAATGCATGTTTCCCCCAGGGTCAGCCCTGATTGTGTCCAGGTGCCCCTGGGGGGAGCCCCAGGCCTGGCGGCCATCAACTGGGGAAGAAACCGTTTTCAGAGGGCTCTGGACTCTGACTAGCCTTTGGGAAAGGGACAGAGGGAGGGAGGGAAAGAGAGAGACACAGGGCCTGGTCTTCTACCACACGGTACAGAACGGGGCAGAACAGAGAGCCATTCCCACATCCACTCACTAATTTACAGAGATGACTCTGTTACCTAGAATTAGGAGCCATCAGTCTTGGTAATAAATCAACCAGAACCCTGGAGAGGAGCAAGAAGGTTTGCTTTATCCATCCTTGGATTCACAGTGAAGGGGTGGCCTTGCCCTCCTCCCGAAGGACAGGGAGCAACACACCCACCCTCATGCCTGTCCTCTGCTCCCTAGCAGGATGTGCGGCAGGTTCGTGAGGCAGCTGTTGGCTGAAGAGAGCAGGCATTCCACCGTCGTGGGACACCTCCTGCTCCCCGTGCTCCTGGGATTCCGCCTCGTGCTGCTGGCTGCCAGTGGGACCGGGATCTACGGCGATGAGCAGAGTGAATTCGTGTGTCACACTCAGCAGGCGGGCTGCAAGGCCGCCTGCTACGATACCTTCCATCCCTTCTCCCCCCTGCGCTTCTGGGCCTTCCAGGTCATCTTGGTGGCTGTGCCCAGCGCCCTCTACATGGGTTTTACTCTGTATCATCTGATCTGGCATCGGGAAGAATCAGGAAAGGTGAAGGAGGAGACTCTGCTCCACCAAGGGGAGAAGAGCAGAGACGGCTCAGGGCTGGGGAGCCCCAGGCTGCTCTGGGCCTATGTGGCACAGCTGGGGGTGCGGCTGGTCCTTGAGGGGGCCGCCTTGGGGGTGCAGTACCATCTGTATGGCTTCAAGATGCCTAGCTCCTTTGCATGTCGTCGGGAGCCTTGCCTCGGTAGTATAACCTGTTATCTGTCCCGCCCTTCTGAGAAGACCATCTTCCTGAAGACCATGTTTGGGGTCAGTGCGCTCTGTCTCTTGTTTACTCTTTTGGAGCTTGTACTCCTGGGCCTGGTGAGATGGTGGAGGACCTGGAAGCACAAATCTCCTCCTTCTAACTACTCCCCAGCTGCAGAGAGCACCAAAAAACACAAGGAACTGACTGATAGCTTCCCAGCGGTGGAAGCCAAAGAGCAGTTCCGAGAAGCAGGTGAGAAGGCACTAATGTCCCTCCTTCTTCGTGCTTCTGATGTCTCTGTCCTCATGCTCTCCCACGGCAGGTCCCTCCCGCGTGTTACAAAACAGAAAACCAGGTTCTAGGCAGATGTCTTCTGACCCCTGCTCCCAGACCCCCCCCAACCCCCATCCCCACGACTTTGACGATTCCTTCCAGTGAACCAGGACCAGGGCGCTCAGTCAGTACCTCCTGCCTTTCCACTTAGGCCTCTTCCTACTTAGAAAGTCTCAGCTCCCGCTTGATTCTCTACTTTGCAGAGTTATGAAGCCACCTGCCTCACCTCTGAAGGGAACCCTATGACTGGATCTTCTTCCGCGCATCCTGAGTGGGGATTTACTTCCGTGACAGATTAGAGGCTGTTGAAGCATCTCCCAGGGCCATGGCGGGCCACGCTGCCTGAGGCATTTCCCGGGAGAACTCCTACTCGTGCCTTCCCTCCAGAATCTCCTGGTATCAGAGGCACCATTTTCACGGGCTTGGTTCCAGAGTCGGCCGGCAGAAGCCTCCGTAAAACTGTGCTTTCCCCTGTCCTGCGCAATAAATGCTGCTGCTGTTGGCATTCCTGTTGCTGAATACAATCTTCCTGCCACGGTGACTCTACTTACCTCTCCTCTGTGGTTCCACGGTCTCTGCTCCCCCCAGCTTCAAAGTCCCGTAACCTCTGGATGTCCCCAGCCCCGCGGTGTTTGTCATATTCAGACTGGCCCTCCATGCGTCTATAACCCAGTGTCCTTTAACATTCAGATTTGGTTTAGTCAAACACCCAGCCACATCCTGTAGGCCGATTACTGGCAGCTCGGAGGCTTATGGACCTGGGGCCACCGCTAGCTCCAACTTCTGCTCAATTCTTGTTTTCCACTTGGTGCACAGCAGCTGTCCCCTTGTCTCCAGCCCAGCAGCAACTCACACGAAGGGCCAAATTCCTACTTTTTAAACCCATACCCCTCGTTTCCACCCAGAAAAGACAGGAGAGTTTTGCTGCTGATTCAGGGGTAACAGGAAGGGAGTATGATTACATCACAGTATGATTCGGCAGGTAATTTAAAGCTAAATATCAAGCTTCTCTTTTCTGAGTCTCTCCGTCCCATCTGCCTGAGGGTATTCCAGCCCCCCACCTTCCTGCAGAAACATCTTCCCCCCTCAGTTCTTCCTTGCCCTCAAATTCTCAACAAAGAGCAACTACCTGGTTTTGTTTTCTCCTTCTGAATCCCAAATTATACCAGGGTAAGTCAGGAAGGCTCACTCCTAAGGGAAGACATTTGGTCCCCCAAGGGATCAACAACTAGAAAATTAATAATTTTTCTTTCTGCTACGCAAGTGTTTTTATAAAGAATCTCTCATCTACTGTAACCAGAGTCCAGCCAAGTGACCAAGAATGGAAAAAAAAGGAAATGTCATCATTCGGAATTCCCTCTTGATAATCCTTTTTAAACAGCTTTATTGAGCTAGAGTTCACATATCACATAATTCACCCACTGAAAGCATACAATTCAACGGCTTTTAGTATAATCACAGAGTTGTGCATTTATTAATACAATTTTAGGACATTTTCATCAACTCAAAAAGAAACCCAACACTTAGTTTTTACCCCCAAACCTCCATGCCCCCCTCCAAACATAAGGAGCCACTGATATACTTTCTCTCTCTCTCTACATATATATATTTCTCTTTTATAGATTTTTCTATTCTGGACCTTTCATACAAATGGAATCAATCATACAATATGTGGTCTTTGCGACTGACTTCTTTCACTTAGCATGTTTTTGAAGTCTATCTATGTTGTAGCACGTATCAGTACTTCATTCCTGTTTATGGTTTAATGATTTCATTGTATGGCTTACTACACATTTTGGTCCATTTTTCAGTTGATGGACATTTGAACTGTTTCTACTTGTTGGCTATTATGAATAATGGTGCTATGAACACTCATGTACTAGTTTTTGTGTGGATATATGTCTTCAACTCTCTTGGGTAAATACCTAGGAGTGGAATTGCTGGGGCATATGCTAACTCTTTTTTAACTGTTTTCCACAGAAGCTGTACTATTTACATTCCCAGCAGCAATGTATAAATGGGTTCCAAATGTATCCACATCCTCGCCAACACTTGGTTATCTCCTTCCTCCCTTCCTTCTTTTCTTTTCTTTCCTTCCTCCCTTCCTTCTTTCTTCTCTTCCTTTTTTTTTTTTTAAATTGTAGCCATCCTAGGGGTGTGAAGTGGTATCTCATTATGGAATGATTCACATTTCCCTAATGATGTTGAGTATCTTTTTATGTGCTTATTGGCTATTAGTACATTTTCTTTGGAGAAATGTCTACTCAGATCCTTTGCCCATTTTTTAATTGGGTTGTTTGTACCTCTGTTGTTGAGTTCTTTACATATTCTGGATACTAGGTCCTTATCCAATATAAGATTTCCAAATATTTTCACCCATTCAGTGGGTTGTCTTTCACTTCACTGATCATGTCCTTTGATGCACAAGTTTTTAATTTTGAGGAAATTCAATTAATCAGTTTTTCTTTTGCTGCTTGTGAGTTTGGTGTTATATTTAAGAAATGGATACCTAATCCACGGCAGTGAAGATTGACACCTAAGTTTCCTTCCAGGAGTTTTACAGTTTCAGCTTTACATTTAGGTCTGATTGATTTTGAATTAATTTTTATATATGGTATAAGGGTTCAACTTCATTCTTTTGCATGTGGATATCTAGTCCCAACACCATTTGCTGAAAAGCCCATTTTTCTTCCATATAATGATTTTCGGCATCCTTGTTGCATATCCATTGCTTGTCAATGTATAGCACTATTTCTGGACTCTCAATTCTATTCCATTGATCTATATGTTTATCCCTATCCCAGTACCACATGTTTTGATTGCTGTAGCTTTGTAATAAGGTTTGAAATTGGGAAGTGTGAATCCTCTGACTTTGTTCTTCTTTCTCAAGGTTGTTCAGCTATTTGGGGTCTCTTGAAATTCCATATGAATAAAATTGTGACTTAGCAGTCCTCGATATTTTCAGTAAAGAAGGAAGTTCATCTCAGGAGTATGGCAGGATAGAAGCCGTAAGGACCTTAAGGTGTCATGGGACCTTATGTTTGCCACTCAATACATAGGCAGACATATAGACACATACACGCTTACATCACATTCATGGCAAAAATCAGTAACTGAGGAGAGCACTTCTTCCTGCTTGGTCCATATTAAGACTCAGATTCCTTCTCAATACAGCATTCCAATTTTCAAAGAAAATGCATTTGTTAGTTGTATAAACATCTAAAAAAGTAGATATTCTGTCGGACTTCTGTCAAAAACCCCAACACAGAGATCACAGGAACCCCCTTTTCAAGTCATTTAATCGGACATTCAGTAACTACTTACTGAGCATATTATAGGAAAGGCAGTATCTGATATTGGGGCACAAGAAGAATTTAAAATTTTCATTCGTAAGAAAAGGAATAGAGTGAGAAGAATAAAATAAAAAACCCAATGAAGGGAAACAGACAATTCCCTGAAATAGGCAAGCATACTGTTTGTTGAAAGTCTCAATCGATGTTTCTTGAGATAGCAAAATGGTTGCTGTTCAAGTTGGGTACCGAAAAAGGATGTATCCACCCTTCCGAATCTTAACCACTCCCACTTAAAAAAATTGATTTCCTTTCCACGCACTCTCTGGTCCCATCAGATTATTCATAATGTCCTCCTTCTGACAGTTACAGCTCCACTCCCAGGCTTTGTTCTGGCACTCTGGTCTGGACCTCTTCAGGTAGGAGGGTCGGGAACTGCTCCAGCAGCTGCGGCTGCAGCTCCAGGATCTGCTCCTTTCTAGCATCTTAGATCATCCCAAGCTGGCTTGGAGCATCCCATACCCACAGACCTCCCGCGAGCTGAACCACCTAAGACACGGGTGGGAAGTCTCCTATCCGGGTAAGATCATCTAACCCTAGATTCTTTACCCTGACTTAATTGTTAGAAAGCCCTATCTGCGCTGGGTGAGTGTGTCCCATGCTCTAAGAATGAGCGTCTTTTACCTGGTGTTTGTCTCCTGTGCTTGGAAAGAAAGAGAGGGAAATCAAGGTGGCAGGGTGGACAGCCATCCCCCCACTAGCTCGTGCGGGCTAACCACTCCCTTTTCCTGCTCGCCTCTGAATACTGGCTCTTCAATTCACCCGACTCCTCCAACACAAGGAGAATATGTGGGCTTCGCGGGGGCAGGAGAAAATCCAGCCTTTCCAAGAACTCAACTAGCCCTTGGGGTTGGAGACCGAGAACGAAGGCTGAATGAAAAGAACGGACTTCAGGGAGAGCGAGCTTAACGGGCCCAGCGCCTTCTTTGGCACCCACTTTGGCCCTGCTGCACAGATCCCTCTGGTCCTCGTGGCCCTCCAGGCCCTGGGGCTGCAGCACGCCCAGAACGCCCGCCCGGGTGGCAGCTCGCCGAGGACGCCAGAACATAAGTCGCCCCGAGCTGCGAGCGAACGCGGACCTCACCTCCTCCGCGTGAAGGACAAGCCAGACTCGTTAGCGCCTCCCCGCTTTGCTCCTCCAGCGGCTGCACGCGAGGGCTCCTCGCGTCCTCTCTAGGCGTTCCGGAGCAAGTTCCGCATCTCTATTGTCGGCCCGAGGGGCAGCCCACGTCCCATCGTGCCCCGCGGCCAGGCCCGGGCCGCCTCGCCCCGCCCTCGCGTCGCGGAAATCCTGCTGCCGCCGGGCTCGCGCTCAGGCCCCGCAGCGCGCGCACGAGCGGGGGTCGCTGCTCCGCCGGCGCGCGCCCAGACTGGGTCCGGAGTCCCCGAGGGAGGGGCCACACTTTCCCCTCCCGGCCGCCGGCCGCGCCAGCGCCCAGCGTCGGACCCGAACCCGGGGCAGAGAAGCGGCATGGAAGCCGAGGACCTGCGGGAGGACCTGACCTGCTCCATCTGCCTGGACTATTTCGAGGACCCGGTGTCCATCGAGTGCGGCCACAACTTCTGCCGCGCCTGCCTGCACCCCAGCTGGGCGCCGGGCGGCGGCTCGTTCCCCTGCCCCGAGTGCCGGCAGCCTTCGCTGCCCGCCGCGCTGCGGCCCAACTGGGCCCTGGCCCGGCTGACGGAGAGGACGCGGCGCCGGCCCCAGGGCTCCGTGCCCCCCGGCCAGTGCGGCCGCCACCGGGAAGCGCTGCGGCTCTTCTGCGAGGAGGACCAGCGGCCCGTGTGCTTGGTGTGCAGGGAGTCCCGGGAGCACCAGGCGCACACCCTGGCGCCCATCGACGAGGCCTTCTGCAGCTACCGGGTGAGCGGGCCGTAGCGGGGCTGCCGCTGCTCCCGGGAACGTGTCCTGTTTACCTCATTCTCATGAAAGTACCCAGCAAAGAAGTTAAGCGTCACACAGATCTCAGAGCTGGGCTTAAAACTGGGATGGGGAGGGTCTGCATAGAATTTTCATGGTACTGGCCCTGGGAGCTCCTAGTTTAAGACCGTCAAACCGAGAGCGTGTATCCCAGTGCTGTCCAATAGAAACAGGATGCGAACCACGTATATGATAAAACTTTCCTAGTGGTAAAAAGAAACGGGTGATGCTAACTTTAATACTATATTTTATTGAACCCAGTTATCCAAACTTATCATTCAACAGTAAATCGCTATGAAAAGTTATCAGTGAGATATTTTCCTCTTGTTTTTCATAATGGGCCTTTGAAATCTGTGTTTACGTTTACAGCACGTGTCAGGTGGGACCATCCACATTTTAGGTGCTCACCTGGCTAATGGTGCTGTATTGGACAGCGCAGGTATATACCTACAGGTGTAACAGACAACTGAGGATTTGGGAAAAGCCGGGCTTGGAGTGACGAGGCTGGGGTTTGTTACCAGCTTCCTTCAGCAGTTGGGAAAAACCACTTAATGTTTGAATTTGGAGATTATCTGTCCTGCCTATTTTATGGGTTAAGGAGTTTCAGTTGAATAAATCAGTTTATCTTACTCTGCTCCAGCCACACTGCTTTCTTGCTTTTGTTTCAAGCCTGATTTCTTTCTCTACCCCCACCTTCCATCCTTTACATCTTTTTGGCTTTTAGCTTGAAGACCTTCCTTGATCATCCTTTCCAGGGTAGTCCTACCCCCTTCTATGGTGTAACTCCAGTGGTCTCCGACAGAATTGGTTTCTAGTAAGTACTGGTTGAATATACGAGTTTAATGATACAAGTTAAAGTGTTTTGTAAACTATAAAATGCTGTACAGTTTTATCAATTGATCACAAACAGGAGGTATGCAAAGTGGCACTACAAAGTATACATCCACTCAGTAACTCACTACTGTCTGCCAGGCATTGTTCTAGGGTCTGGACATAAACGGATAAGAAAGACATAGGTCTTATCTTGTAGGAGACATAAGCATGTAGGCAAAAAATTTCAGTGTGTGAGTGAATTATCCAAGTTTGTATGGAGTACATAGCAGGTCTGAGGTTGATCAGTGAGGAGTGAGAAATGGTTTCACAGAGTTGAATGTGAACTCACTCCTGAAGGGTGAGTACAATAGGTAGGGAGAGGATATTCGGGTCAAGGGAACAGCATATTCTGCAGTGTGGTGGCTTGGAATGGCAGGTGATAAATGTTAGAGGACTGGAAGTTGCTCAATACTTCCGGAGTGTAGAGGGAGGAAGAGCATGGGAATTAGGTAGGGTTGAAGAACTGCTTGGTGTTGCCCTCCTGCCATCTCGTGGCAGTTTCTGTTATTGCAGGGAACGAGTTTTCTAATGTCCCCAGAATTCCCATTTTTATTCAGGGGCCCTATTCGGGGGCCCTATTCAGATTCCAACTGTGGCAGGATTCCAAAAGTCTTAGGAGAGTCAATACAGGATATTTCATGCATACTGGAATTTTTTTTTTTCCATACTGGAATTGTTAAGGGCTTTTTTTTTTTTTTTTGAAGATTTTATTTATCTGACAGAGAGAGACACAGCAAGAGAGGGAACACAAGAAGGGGGAGCGGGAGAGAGAGAATCAGGCTTCCTGCGGAGCAGGGAGCCCGATGCGGGGCTCGATCCCAGGACCCTGGGACCATGACCTGAGCCGAAGGCAGATGCCCAACGACTGAGCCACCCAGGCGCCCCAGTTAAGGGCTTTTAAAAAATTGAAAAACTCTATTTAAAAGATGATTATCTTTTCATTATTATTATTATTTTTAAAGATTTTATTTATTTATTTGACAGAGAGAGAGAGAGCACAAGTAGGCAGAGTGGCAGGCAGATGGAGAGGGAGAAGCAGGCTCTGCGCTGAGCAGGGAGCTGGATGTGGGGCTCAATCCCAAGACCCCAGGATCATGACCTGAGCCGAAGGCAGCCGCTTAACGGACTGAGCCACCCAGGTGCCCCGGTTATCTTTTCATTATTAAGTAAAAGTGAAAACTTTAAAAGAAATCTTGGTCACATTCAAAACAGCTATCTGATTACAGGCCTCCCATATACGTCAAATTTGACAGTGATCACAAAGTAGCAGTTATATCAGTGATAAAGGAATAAAATTACTTGAAATAGCTTCCCAAGTAGCAGGATTATATACCTATTTAAGTTAACAATTAGGGGTAATAAGTAGATTACATAATGTTAGACAACATTGTATTAGAAAGAAAATAGCACAGGTGGTTTTGTGATGTACAACCTAATTTCAAACCCCCGCCCAACATTTTAATATGCAGTTTCCAAGCAAACGTGAAAATTGGAAGAATTTTATTAACACCAGTAGACCCTCATCTAGATTCTGCCATTTGCATTTTACTCTATTTATCACCTACCTATCCGCCTTTTCTCATCAATTCTTACTTCCTTTTGAGGCATTTAAAGTTAATTGCAGACTTCCTCCTATACTTTAGCATGCATACCATCAATCGCACTTAACATTTGTGATATTTTCTGACGTAACATTTAATACAATTAAATATACACATCTTTAGTGTACATTTGCTGACCTTTGGCAAATGTGTACACCTGGGCACCCTAAGTCCTTCTCAAGATAAACAACATTACCTGGGCGCCTGACTGGCTCAGTCGGTGGAGCACGTGACTCTTGATCTTGGAGTTGCAAGTTCAAGCTCCACATTGGGTGTGGAGATTACTTAAAATCTTAAAAAAAAAAAAAAATTATCATCACCCCAGAAAGTTCCTCCACCCTCTTTTTCTCAGTTAATCTCTGCTCCCTCCCCCCACCCGACCACTGTTCTAATTTTTTTCCACTGAAGATTAGTTTTGCCTGTTCTGGAACTTCATATAGTCTGTGCTCCTCTGTACAGGTTCCTTTTGCTCAGCATATTTTGAGATTCACCCATTTTTTGGTGCGTATCAGTAGTCTGTTACTTTTCACTGCTGCGTCGTATTCCGTTCTATGACTGTACCACAATTTGTTTATCCATCTTTCCATCACTGTGTACCTGGGCTGTGTCCAGTTTTTGGCTCTTAGGAACAAAACTGGTGTATTCTCATACGGGTCTTTTTGTGGATGCACATCTAGGAGTAGAACCACTGGGGCTGGGATTGATGTATGTTTAGTTTGATGCCAGACCTTTACCCAGAGTGGTGGTTGCCCTTCACACAGCCACCGGCATCGTATTCGAGCCCTAGTTGCTGCACACCCTCGCCAGCTTTGGAGCTGTCACTCTTTTCAGTGATCTCGCTTTGTTTTAGCCATTGTCATTTGTAAATGATCAGAAGAAAAATGATACCTACTAGTGTTCATTATTCTCCTAGGGAAGAATTAAAAAAAAAAAGTCATGCTTATTTCTTAGTTCTGTTCATTTCTGTCTTTCTTTCAGCTTTTTATTTTGACATACATTCACACTTCAGAAAGCCGCCCTCGGCCACTCTGCAGCATTTGACAGTCTTCACCAGTTTTTATTTAAATTTTCTCTTGCTTTGGTGTAGAAGAAACCATCCTTTCTTGGTTTTTCACCAGCCACCACTCATCTTAGCTTCTTGGCAGGATGTTCATCCTCTGCATCCCCCTTAAATGCAGTTGTTCCCAGTTCCAGCCTGGATCCCCTTCTTGATAGACTCTTACTGGGGGATTTTACTCATATCCTGGCTTCACCTGCTGCCGGTGCTCTAACCCCCCAGTCTGCTTCTGCAGCTCAGATCTCTTTCTTTCTTTCTTTCTTTCTTTTTTTTTTTAAAGATTTTATTTGAGAGAGAGAGAGAGCGCACATGAGGGTGGGGGGAGAGGCAGAGGGAGAGGGAGAAGCAGACTCCCCCGCTGAGCAGGGAGCCTGACGTGGGCTCAGTCTCAGGACCTTGAGATCATGACCTGAACCGAAGGCAGACGCTTCACCAACTGAGCCACCCAGGCACCCCTTAGATCTCTTTCTTGACCCTTAACTGCTAACTGTACCCATTGGGATGTCCCCAACACAGCTCAAACTCAATTTATTCAAGTCGAATATAATTTCCCACCTTCCATTTACATACCGCTCATTTCCCTGTATTTCCTAATTTGGTAAATAGCCCACAGTCCTTCTAGTTGTCAAGCCAGAACCCAGGGGCTAAATCTGGACTCCTTCCTCCTGCAGCCATTTGGTTACCAGTTCCGGCTGGTTTTCCTTTTTTTTTTTCTTTAAGATTTTATTTATTTATTTGAGAGAGAGAGTGAGAGCATGATCAGGGTGGGGGTTGGGCAGCAAAGGGAGAAGCAGACTCCCCACTGAGCAGGGAGCCCAATGCGCGGGGCTCCATCCCGGGACTCCGGGATCATGACCTGAGCTGAAGGCAGACGCCAAACCCCCTGAGCCACCCAGGCGCCCCACCTGCTGGTTTTCCTCTTGTGTGTGTGCCTCTAACCTGCCTGATACGTCTGAGGTCACGTCTCATCTTCTACCAGGTGCTGCCCCTCCACAGCCCACGTTGTTAATGCTGATTGACTCCTTTTATTTTTTAATAGCTCATTCAGGTATGTATGTATATATTTATAAAGATTTTATTTATTTGTCAGAGAGAGCACAAGTAGAGGGAGTGGGAGAGGGCGAAGCAGGCTCCCCAGGGAGCAGGGAGCCCGATGTGGGACTCGATCTCAGGAACCTGGGATCATGACCTGAGCTGAAGGCAGATGCTTACCTGACTGAGCCACCTAGGCACCCCATCATTCAGGTTTTTATTTTATTTTTTTAATTTTACTTTTTAAAGATTTTGTTTATTTATTTGACAGAGACACAGCGAGAGGGGAACACAAGCAGGGGGAGTGGGAGAGGGAGAAGCAGGCTTCACGCAGAGCGGGGAGCCCGATGTGGGGCTTGATCCCAGGACCCTGGGATCATGACCTGAGCCGAAGGCAGACGCTTAACAACTAAGCCACCCAGGCGCCACCCATTCAGGTTTTTAAATTACACAATGGTATATGCCTCTTGTAGAAAATCAAACAAAACAGAAATTTATAAAATTTTTAGTCCCTCCTGCCCCAACTTCTAAGACATTTCTATTCCCCAGAAATAACCAGTGTTAATACTACTTAGGTATATATTCTTCCAGATTTTTCGATTTAAATACAAACACATACCCGGGGCACCTGGGTGGCTCAGTTTGTTGAGCATCTGGCTCCTGGTTTCATTTCAAGGCATGGTCTTGGGGTGGTAGGATTGAGCCTGGTGGAGGGCTCTGCGCCTCAGCGGGGTGTCTGCTCACTCTTCTTTCCCTCTGCTCCTCTCCCTGCTCACATGTGCCCACTCTCTCTCTCTTTCTCTCTAAAATAAATAAATCTTAAAAAAAATACAAACACACACAAGTACGTATGTATTTATTCTTTTCAAAACAGAATTATGCAATATTATTGTCTAACAGCTTAGTTTTTTTACTTAATATAACATGTCAGTATATTGAGAGCTACCTGAGATTGGTATAGAGTGGCAATACACCATAATTTATTTCATAATTCCCCATTGATGGATAGTGAATCATGCTGCAGTGACCATTACTATACATACTATTTTTGCCAGTGTTTCTTTGCACAGATTATTGGAAGTAGGATTATGTACATTTTAAATGGTTCTAAATCCTTTCAGTTGCCCTTCAGAAAGATGGCACCTTTCTTTTGTTTCTTGTCTTTTTCTTGTATGAGAATTTATTTATTTAATTTATTATTTTTTTTATTACTAATGTACTATATGTTGTCTAACTGAAGATGGCACCTCTTTACAAAAATCTCTTACTGTTGCAGCGTCAGAGGCCTCCCTTGCCAATATTAGGTATTTATTAATCCTTTAACAGTTTTCATTTTTTGCCAACTTAATAGGCAGACTCTATATAGTGTTATGAAATTTCAGACCAGAATACTTTTTATGCCTAGGTCTGTAACTGTTTTCAACATTTTCTCAATGTTGTTCCGTTTGGATTAGGTGACTTTTAGCTCTTGAACAAGCAGGATGCTGGGGAAGAGGGTTTCTCTGATATGTATTTCTCCCGGCAGGAAAAGCTTCTTAAGACTCAGTCTAGTCTGAAGGACAAGATGCTGAAAGCCGTATATTTTCAGGACATGGAAATGAAAAATGCTACCAAGTGGAAGGTAACAGCAGAAGCCGTTGGGCATTTCTTGCCCCCGGGACCCTTTGGTGTTGTTGGGAATAGTTGTCAGGCTCCTTGCAGATAAGGTGATAGAACAGGAAGTGTCTCTTTTGACCTGTGGTTTTGGGGGATGGGAGTTTCACATACTTTATCCCCATGTCTGTAAGGTAGTGCCCATCTCCTTCCTACTTTTTCCTAAATATACATTGTTGTTGGTTTGGGTCCACGGCATTGTGGAAAGTAAATGGGCTTTGCTTTCAGAGAGACTAGTTTAGTTGGGAGGCATGATGCGCACGCGTGCACATCTAAAGGTTTAACGAAACTAAACTGTAGGTGTTCTGGAGGCTAAACTAAATAATAAATGTGAAAGTGTATTTTAGTTTAAAAAATATACAAACAAGGCATTGCCATCAGTAGTAGAGACTGAAACGTTACAAAGAATGAACTAATACTACACAGGCTGATACAAAGAGATTAGCAGAAATCTGGGGAGGGTAGGCAGGAGCTTTCTGGGGGAGGGGATTAGGGTGGAAGCACCATGGGTTGCTGGGGAGTCTCATGCTCGGAACTGAGGAGCAAGAACAAGGCAGAACAAAGACTGAGCAAATCCCCTGTGGCTCTAGGAGAAGATGAAGAATCAGCGAATGACGATCAGTGCAGAGTTTGCAAAGCTGCACCACTTCTTGGCAGAAGAAGAGCAGCTGTTTCTTCAGAGACTGAGCAAAGAAGAAGAAGAGGCGAAGAAGAAACAGAATGAGAACAAATTAAAGCTCCATCAGAAAATCACTTCCTTGAAGCAGCTCATCTTAGAGGTCAAGGAGAAGAGCGAGAGCTCCACCCTGGAGCTGCTTCAGGTGAGACAAGCTGGGGAGGGATGGGTTAGCACCACTCACTAAACTCCGCGTGTCTTTAGAGCTGCATGTCTTTCCTGGTGAGTGGGTTTCATAGAAGAAATGTTTTCTCTCTGTTGGTAATTATGATACTACTGTCATTAAAGAATCAAAGATTAACCTTTCAAAGGAAATGAATGTGAAAGTTAGGTATGCTGAGCTCAGGTATTATGAGATACCTAGGTTCACTTGGGCTAATCGTTTGCATAGGATCTGAAGCACATCTAAGACTTTTCCATTCATCTTATTTGTACATTTATAATTTGTTAAAATAGTAAAACAAAGCAACCTAAAATCACAAAGTAGGTAAGTGTATCAACAGTTTTTAAGATAAATTTATCTTTCTTACTAATTTATTTATTATTTTTTAAAGATTTTATTTTATTTTATTAAAGATTTTATTTATTTGAGAGAGAGAGAGACAGAGAGAAAATGAGCAGGGAAAGGTACAGAGGCAGAGGGAGAAGCAGACTCCCCGGTGAGCAGGGAGCCTGACATGGGGCTCGATCTCAGGACTCTGGGATCATGATCTGCGCTGAAGGCAGACGCTTAACTGACTGAGCCACCCAGGCGCCCTCTTACTAATTTTTAATCATTACAATCATACCTTGATAATAACTTTGCTCTTAGCCCCAGATTTTGATTGGTATATTCATTTAAATAATTTCTAATATCCAGCAGCCTTTAAAGGGTTGTAATTCTAATTCATTAGCACTTAGGAGTGTCTGGCTGACTCATTCAGTAGAGCATGTGACTTTTGATCTTAGGGTTGAGAGTTCAAGCCCCACATTGGGCGTGGAGCCTACTAAAAAAGAAAAAGTAAAAAAAAAAAAAAAAAAAAAGTAATTCATTAGCACTTAGATTTGGGACTTTTAAGCCAGTTTATTATCCTTCCTTGGAGTTAATCTTTACCTTTATATGCTCAGCAGGTAAGTGTCTTTATAGCTATTTCATTTTTTGGATAGAATCCAACATTTGTGACCATCTTTTTTTTCTGCTGAGATAATCCCTTTGGTCTTAGATTCCTCAGAACCTCTCTTTCTTCCATATGATGTGACTGGAGAGGAAAGAACCATTGAAGGGGCCCTTCAATCTATGATTTTTTTTTTTTTTTCCTTATCAGGAGACAATATTCTCTTCTACCTTTAAGGAAGAGAGACACAGGAACCCACTTACCAGTTATTTTCAGCAGGAAATTTCTAGCAGGGTGTTACATGCCATTGAAGTGTAATGATTTCCAAGCATTGTCTAGAACTTTCTCAACTTGCTTGAGCCATGAAGTTCCAGTTACATATCCAAATGTAAACTCTAGCAGAATCTTTGAAATAACACATTTAAACAGTTTTGTTCAATATAGGTTTAATATCCGCTTAGAATTTCAAACTTCAAGGAGACACATGAGCTAGCAGAATGCTTACAAAAAAGTCTATCAGCCAATATAAGGGCAAAGGTAGGTAAATGTTTAAAGAAGATAGAACTGGATCATAGAGTCTCAGGGTCTAAGAGAACTTATTTTACTGATCTGTTCCCTTGTCCATCTATTTTTTCCTTTATTCCTTCATTTTTAGTCTGTAAGTCACTTCCATTCTTGGAACTATAGACACATGCAAAAAAAAAAAAAAAAAGGAACATAAAAAAAAATACTGTTATTCCTAATTTTTATCTTTTTATTTGAATGTGTTCTTGCGCAATACAAAGTATTGCTTTGGTTTATGTATTTTTAATTTATGTAGTGATTTCATCATGTTGCATTCCGTCTCTCACTTTTTTCCTTAGGCACTCACTATGTTTTTAAGATCCATTCCTGTTGCCATATATGTTGGACCCATGTGTCCATCCACAACATTTTGCCAGTTCCTTCTTCCAGTGATGGAAATCCAGGTTGCCCTAATACCATTACCACTAGAAGTAATGCTGCAGTGACATCATTGATATCTGCTCTTCTTGTTTTTATTATTGTTATGTTTTATTAGTTCGTGGGTTTGCTCTGTAGCTCTCGCTCTTTCTCGGCCTCTGGAGCTGGCATGCTTAGTCATCTACATTGACCCTTTTTTTTGCTGGTAAATGTTTTTAAGCTATACTTTCCCCTTTAAATATTATTTGTGTGCACGGATTCAGACAGCATCACTTTTATTGTCATAATACAATAAACATGTTTAAAAACATTTTAAGTGTAACGTCCGTAGAGAAAAATGTATAAATCATAAACTTGACAGATTATCCCCAAGGGACCCATCCATGAAACCACCAGCCAAGTCAAGTAATAGAACATGTGTAGCCTGCCAGACACCCTCCGCGTGGCCCAGTCAACACCCCTTCCCTTTTCTGCGAGGCTGTTCTCCCTCCAGACTTTTCACACAGTTTCATCTTGCCTGTTTTTGAGTAAGAGTCTTGCAGTATGTGCTGCTTTTGCTCAACATTATGTTGTGAGATTAGCCCATGTCGTTATAGATGGCAGTTTGTTCCGATCACTGAGTAGCACGTCCCAACCTGGAGCGATTTTGCTCCCCCAGGGGGCAGTGTTGGAGACCTTTTTGGTTGTCACCAGTTGGGGGTGGCTTCTACCAGCATCTAGTGGGTGGAGGCCGTGGACGCTGCTAAACATCCTATGATGTGCAGACACGCCTCGCCTCCAGCTCCCAGCAAAGACCTGTCCAGCCCCAAATGTTAACATTGCCGAGGTTGAAAAACCCCAATGTAGAGTATTCCATTGTATTACTATTACCAAAACATACTATTTACTCTACTGGTAGCAAAATGTGGGTTGTTTCTACTTTTTACTGTTAACTAAAAAACAGTTATGAGCATGTCTTTTTTGGTGCACTTATGTCCACCTTTCTGTCAGTTGTGTATCTGCAAAAGCATTTCCTAGTCCCAGGGCGTACGTTGGGTCAGCTTTAGTAGATGATTCCAAACTATTTTCCAAAGTGGTTGCATCATTTGCCGCTGTTACGTGCAGTGTGTGAGGAATCCAGTCGCTCTGTATGCTCAGTCGTACCCGTGGTCAGTTCTGTAGCTGCAGCCGTCCCGGATGGTACGGAATGTTCTCTTAGGCCCTCAGTCGGCACCCCTGCCCTCCTCCCAAAAGGTAGATTCTTTCCCTAATGACTAATGAGGTTGAGTACTGTTTCATGTGGCAATGAACCATTTTGATATTTTTTTTTTAGCTTTCTTGAAGTATAATGTACATATCTTATAATTCACCCATTTTAAGTGTACTTTTTTTATAACTAAATAAGCGATTTTACCAAGTTGTGGAAACCTTACCGAAGTCCAGTTTTAGAGCATTTCCATCACCCCAGTAAGATCACTTGGTGCTTGTTTATAGTTAATCTCTGTTGCTGCTTCCAGCCCCAGACAACCTACTTTCTGACTCCATAGATTTCCTTTTCTAAATATATCTATAAACAGAGTCATACAGTACGTGATCTTTTGTGCATGGAATCTTTCATTTATAATGTTTCTGAGGCTCATTCATGTTGTAGCATTCATTAGTATTGTATTTATATTCCTTTTTTTATTCCTAAAGAGTATTTTATTATAGAATATGTCACATTTTGTTTATCGGTTCACCAATTGATGGACATTTGGGTTATCTCCACCTTTTGGCTCTTATGAATGATGATGCTGATGTGAACATTCGCCTGCCATTCTTCGTCTGGACATACACTCATTTCTCTCGGGTAGATAGTAGGAGCAGAATTGCTGGGCTGTATCGTATATTTATATTTAGTTTTTTTAGAAACTGCCAAACTGTTTTCCAAAGTGGCCGAACCATTTTGTATTCCCACCACATCCTCACCAACACTTGTTATTGTCTGTGGGTGAAAGACAATAGATGGACAAGTAGGCAAAAAGCCAGGAGAGAGTTAGTGTCAGAGAGCCAAAGGAGAAAGAGTAGGGTTTCAAGAAAGGGATTGGTTACCATTGTCAAACAGCGCAGAGGGGTCATGTGGAGAAAAAGACACCGTGTGTTCAATCCATTGGCTTTGGCAGCATGAGATCATACGTGACATTAACAAAAGCGATCGACAGAGAAATACCTGCTCACAAAGTTGAGTACCAGATCTCGGGAGGAGGGGACGTAACTCACTTATGTTTTTCTTCTCTTCACAGAATCCAAAAGATGTGTTGACCAGGTATGAGCTGCTGCTTTTTCATGGGGGCCTGAGTGGAGGGGAAACAGGCCTGGGCTCCAGAGAACAGTCTGGGCACACCTGAGAGTCAGTGGGGAAGGAATTCCACTGCTCACTTTCGCAAGGGGGAATGGGCGAGTGGTGGTCTGAGCTTTGGGCTTGGAACCTTAAGTGGGAGTTGGGGGCCTTGGCTGCCTGAGTTGTCTCCTAAGAAGAGCAGCCTTCTGTACTTTCCTTAGGAGTGAGAACCAGGATGTGAGCTATTCCCTTGAAGTTCTAACGATGAACACTGTGTGCCAGATACCAATGATGAAGGAAATGCTGAAGCGATTCCAAGGTAAGCAAGAAATCTTTAAGAGAATAAGCACTGAGAAAACTTTAGAAAGGAAAGAGGAAACAGAACATGCAGCTAGCGGGAGGGTCAGGAAAAATGGTGATAACTAGAATACATGGATATATGCTTCATTCAAGAAGCATTTACTTAACACACACCGTGTGTATAAGGTGCTAGTTATACAGAAAGAAAAAGACCTATTTCTAAGAATTCAAGTAAACTGGAGAGACAGACTCCAATCGCTTACTGTAACATAGTGAGATCTACTGTTTATCAATGTATGAGTAAAATATTATGGAATGTCAGAGAAAGAGCTCTGTTGGGGGTGAAGTGGGGAAGTTTCCACACAGAGGTGACATTGTTCTGGGATTTGATGGATGAATAGGAGTTTGCCAAGTGGAAAACGGAGGTGTACTCATGTAAGCAGAAGGAGCAGCATGAGCTAAGCTGTGGAGAAAATGGAGGGGTAGGTATCCAATGTAACTAAACCATAAGGTACTTTGTGGGAAAAGGCAGGAGCTGAGGTTGAGATGGTGAATATAGGAAAGTCTGAAGATAAATTTACTGGATCTCCAGGGAATTGCCAAGGCATGTAGGTGTTGTAAATGCTGCACAGGCAATTCTCTCGTGCACACACCTGATGAAGAACCATGTGGTGGATGAAGTATTGGGGACTGGATTTACTCTTCAGCCTGAAACTTAGCTAACTAAAAAAACTAAAATAAAACAGACACGGTACATGAAATAACCGTTTTCCCAACCCTGGATCTCAGGCAGTACAGGACAAGGAAATGTGAGACAATGAGGTGAGCTCTGTGATGGCTCCAGCCTCCAGCCTGAAAAGAGCTTCCAGGCCACTGTGGGGGGCGGGGAGGGTAGTGGAGGTGGAGCCAGGTTGAGGAATGGAGCGGAGTCCAGGGAGGACTAAGCAGTGAGAGCTTGCAGGGTACTGGCGAGGAGAGAGCCATCCAGAGGGCAATGATCTACAGAGGCGCCCCCTGAGTATTTAGCAGAGTACTGACCAGCAAATGCTTGTGAAAAACTACCTTAGACTGAGGAAGGACGTTTCCAAAATGATTAGAAAGAACAGTTCCTGGTGCTCCCACAGGGCCCAAACAATGCCTGTTCCTAGCAGCCAGACTAGAAAACTCTCAATTCCTGGGAAAATCTTGCCTCATTAGTGGGGAATAATTAACCCTACACTGAGCACTGCTTTGGACCCACCTTATAAATCATGAACACCAGATCCAAAAGGATCAAATTATTTCCAAGTAACTGCATCCCAGGACAAAGCTTAAGATTTTAAAAAATGAGTACCTAACCATGTAAATTCACAATGTCTGGCATCCAGTCAAAGATAACTAGGCATGCAAAGAGGTAGGAAAGCATGACCCATAATGAGAATAATTGATTGGTACTGACCCAGGATTGACCAGATGTTAGAATAAGCACAGAAGGACTTTAATACAGCTATCCTATAAAGAAGTATTTGGAGACATGGAAGATCTAAAAAAGTCCCTGGTCAAACCTCTGGAGATAAAACTACAGTGATTGAGAGGAATACACTGGTTGGGATTAATAGATGATTAGATGTTGCAGGAAAAAAGATTATCGAATTTGAAGATGCAGCAGCGGAAACTACAAAATGAAACACACAGGAAAAAACCTTAAACCATGAAAAGAGCCTTGGTGAGCTGGGGGACAATCTCATGCAGTCTTATGTGTGGTACGTGGGATCCCTGAGGAGATGAGTAGGATGCGGATGAGACAGGAAAAACATCTGAAGGAATAATGGCCCCAGGGTGCAAGGGTGGCTCATTGGGTTAAGCGTCTGCCTTCGGCTCAGGTCTTCATCTCAGGGTCGGTCCTGGGTTCAAGCCCTGTGTTGGGCTCCCTCCTCAGCAGGAAGTCTGCTTTTCCCTCTGCTCCTCCCTCCCCCACTCATTTTTTTTTTCTCTCTCTCTCAAATAAATAAAATCTTAAAAAAAATAAAAAAAGAATGTCCCCAAATTTTCCACATTTGGTGAAGACCATTAGTCCACAGATCCAATAAGCTCGACAAGCCCTAAGCACAAGAAATATGAGAGGAACTACACCAAACACCAGTGTAAAGAGGACATTTTTGATGCAAGAAGAGACAAAGGACATGTTACTTAAGATGGAAAAAAAAGATGATGTCCCATTTCTCTGAATTTACCAAACTTTTCAGAAATAAATCTCCATTCTACATGAACTCTTAACAAAAAACTAAAGAGGGAACAATGCCCAATTCAGTCTAATGCAGCCTGCATTATCATGATACCCAAATCAGACAAAGACATTACAAGAGAAAAGGGCTATAGACAGTGTCCTTCATGGACACAGAAGAATTCTGAAGATAATTTTAGCAAATTGAACCTAACATATTTATAGATAATGCGTCACAACCAAATGGGTTTTATTCTAGAAAAGCAGGGTTGGTTTAACATTTGAAAAATCAGTGTAATTCACATTAGCAAACTAAAAAAAGGAAAACTATATGATCACTTCAGTAGATGCAGAAAAAGCATTCGTCAGCACCTAACATCCATTCCCAATTAAAAAAATAGGGCTCAATAAACTAGAGAGACATGGAGAGTCTGGGAGGAAGAGGATTGGGAGGCAGGGAGGCCAGGGAGGAAGTCAGACAGTTAAAGTGGGGGATGCCAGAGGTCTGAGTGAAGATGGTGGCAGTGGGATGGAGAAGAGGCAGAGAACCTGAGTGGTATTTCAGAGGTGGGATTGATAGGACTTGGTGACAAATAACCCATCCAGGGTCAGAGGGAAAGAGGAGTCAGATAACCTTAAGATTTCAAGGTGTGCATGTTCAGGTGGAGTTAGTGCTCTTACAGATCAGAGAACGCAGAAGACAAGAAGACGTCTGCATGGGAAGGGGTAGGAGTCCCAAGAGGATGCAAGGGGACAGGATAGTGAGTTGAATTTTGAGTGATCTGTCAGGGGCCTGTGGAGATGCCCAGTGAACAACTGGAACCAGTGAAGAGAAAACTTGTTAACAGTGCCACCTCTGTGTCCCAGTGCAAAGCACCATCCTGTCCGCCGTCCTGGTCTGGTCCTGATTGAACAAGTCAGAATCTGGTAGTGTTTCTTCCAATTTGATGCTGATTGTGAAGACCTGGGGCCATGAAACAATGAGCTCCCTGTTTTTAGGTCTTAGTCGTTTAGAGCAGAAGGGAAATGAAGATTTCACTGTGCTTGAGGCCGCACTATGGCCTGCCAGGCCCAGCCGAGGATCAGTTGAGAGGCAGTGGGGAGTCTCATCCCTAACAGTTCTTATTAGGAGACACACGGAACTGAAGCTGGAAAAGAGGGGCGTTTCTGGAGGACGGTTGGTGGTAAGCTGTCACATTATAAATCGCCACTCTCATTTTCTCTGCAGTGGCTGTAAGTGCAGCTGAAGACACGGCTCATCCCAAGCTTGTCTTCTCCCAGGATGGGAGATACATGAAAAATGGAGCATCGGCCAGTTCTTGGCCGTTGTTTTCTTCAGCATGGAGCTACATCAGTGGATGGAGGAACTCTCAGAGGACTGCACAGTTTGTGGGAAGATTTCAGCACTTACCCTGTGTTTTGGGAAAAAATGTTTTCACTTCAGGGAAACATTACTGGGAAGTTGAGACCCGGGATAACCTGGAGATTGCTGTCGGGGTGTGTCGGGAGGACGTCATGGAGCTTGCTAATGCTTCAGAAATGGGCCCCAGTGTGGGCATCTGGGCTATCTTTTGGGGTTCCGCTGGCTATTGGCCCCTGACAAGCAATTCTGTAAGTCCTACCAAGCAAGAGCTTGCTCTTAACCGGGTGGGAGTTTTCCTCGATTCTGGGGCTGGGAACATCTCCTTCTATAGCGCTGTGGATGGCACGCATCTACACACCTTCTCTTGTCCTCTCGTCTCCCGCCTCCGGCCATTTTTTTGGTTGAGTCCATTAGCATCTTTAGTCATCCCGGCAGTGACGGGTGGGAAATGAGGCTGTTCCTCCCCTGCCCGAGAACCTCTCCGTGTACCCCAGCGCAGGGACGTGCATCCCTCGGCCCTCTTCTCTCTTCATACATACTGGTCCAGGCGGCACGTCCGTACCGTCCATTCGCTCAGCTCCCTGCGCGTGCTGTACGCACACAGGGATGGCGGACCCATTGGTTGCCTTTCCAGCAGCCACTTGCTGCACTTCCCTCCTCCTCTTCTAGTTCTTCTGACGGAACTGTCGGGGGAGCACCGTCCTTGGGCTTCAGGAGAAGCAGCCCCACGTGAGGCAGTGCTGGCCAGTGAGCTGGGAGGAGACATTTTCTAAGGCGCTTCTGGGGCAAGATTCTGTAGCTTTAAGAAAGAGGTGTTTGAGGAGACACAGCCCCTCTTCTGATGCCAGCAGCTGTCTCCGAGCTGAGGAGAGCACAGTGACAGTGCACAGGCAGAAGAAACATGGTCTTCGCTGGCATCCCTGGGCTCTTGGAATTTCCTTAATCTGACATTCCTTATTACAGGAGATGACTGCTCCCTTACTGTATAAGGCAGTTCAGGTTGCCTTTTGGTATAGGATTGCCTCACTTTCCCTGAAATTGGACAGCTTTGTAGACTCTGTTTCTGTGCAGTCATGTAATTCCTCTTCTCTCCAGGAAGTAGTGAGACCTCTCACTTTTCTGGATCAGAAAGTTAAGGAAATCTTCCCTTACTCTGCGCTGTGACTCTTCTTCACCTGGCCATGTCTGTGCCCTCAAGTGTGCATTTTGTTACCCATCGGTCAGATTCTTACGTTGTTTACGCAGGCTGTTAACATCACACCTAAAACGTTGGGACACACTTGCTAAGTGTTCAGACTGTGCTGCTGGCCTCTTTGGTAACGTGCTCTGACTCCTGCAGAAGTTCGGTGTGGGAGAGGGAAATTAAAATCCTCTTTCAAAAAAAGAAGAAGAAGAATGTAGCAGGAGGGGAAGAATGAAGGGGGGGAAATCGGAGGGGGAGAAGAACCATGAGAGACGATGGACTCTGAAAAACAAACTGAGGGTTCTAGAGGGGAGGGGGGTGGGAGGATGGGTTAGCCTGGTGATGGGTATTGAGGAGGGCACGTTCTGCATGGAGCACTGGGTGTTATGCACAAACAATGAATCATGGAACACTATATCTAAAACTAATGATGTAATGTATGGGGATTAACATAACAATAAAAAATAAAAAAAATAAAAAAAAAATAAATAAAATCCTCTTTCTACAAGGAAGACAATAAATTGTGAGACAATAAACTTCTGTTATGTCAAGCCACCCAGTTTATGGTTTGTTACGGAGTCTTAGGAAACCAGTACACTTGCCCACCAGGACTTCCTCCAGTATCTGCCTTATTCATTTCCAGTCCTTGGGAAACTCATCACTACCTTTCCTCCATCCTCCTCTGGGGCTGTTGAGCCAGGTTGACTGGTTCTATTACAAAGTCTTGCTCTCTGACTTCAGGTGGGTTCTTTGAGCTGCTTGGTGAACAACTTCATTTTTTCATCCCTTGACTTCCTTTTACATCTCTGGTGGCAGTGATTCCAAACCATTTCCTCCTTTCTCAAGGCTTCATGAGCCCACCTGCATACTGTGGGGAAGGCAGACTTTACCTCTACCAGTCTTAGGTTTTCAGCTGGGATCTAGCAAAATGTCAGATTAATAAGAGAAAAACAGTTTATTAACACACGCAGCACACACCAAGCAGGAAAAACCTAAAATGAAGAGTAACTCAAAGTGGAGGCTTAGAATTGTGGCTTACATAGTATCTTTAAAAGAACAATACATTTGTGGAGAAATGACAGGAAAAACAGCCTGCAAAGGGTGGCAGACTGTGGGAAGGTAAATGCATGTGAGGAAACTAATGGAGTAAATGTTTTTTGCAGATTCCTTGTTGGTGCGGTCTCCAGTAAAAGGGGAATTTATATCCTTCCATTTGGCAGGAAAGGGGAGCTTTTTCTGGGTTTGCTGCTCTTAATTGCCTTCAGCTCAAAATGATTTTTATGCCAAAGAGACCTATTTTGGGCTGACACATTGTGGTTTCCTTCATTATTATTAAAGAACTTGCATCTTTTACTGAGAAAAATATTATTCTCTTGCTCTATTTTATTAACATTCTTTTGCCTCTTTTAAGTCTTGATATTGGCCCCTTTCAAGTAGGGGATGGGACACAGGTGTATTTACTAAAAATGAAATAAACTCTTACGATGCCTCTGATGTACAAACAGAATTGAAAATGAACTTGTAATAGTTTTCAATGTTACTTAGGGATTTCTCTGAGTCTTTACTATGTTAATACATTATGACTTACTTGGAGAGGTATTTATTACATAGGATTTCTCAAGCTTATTTCACCACAGAAACTAGCTCAGGAAGCAGCAACTAAGACTTCCCAGAAGACAGTTTGGCAACGACTGTTTATCCTGCACTTTCTCCAGATGATCTTGACTATCTCTGATTTCAGCCTATACTTGCACTCTATAAAGGTGGTGGGTGTACTGTGTGACCATGGACAAGGCTCTGCTAAAATCTCCCCTGGAGACTAGGCTCTTGCTATGAATATATGCTCTCCACCCCTCCAACACTGCGGCTCCCAGAAGTTTCTCACCCTTAAGCTAGCCCACAGTCAACCTCCAGCAATTCAAAATTACTATTTAAGTATTCCTACAAGTTTATGGCTCCGGTGGATTTTGCTTCAGATAAGGAGATCTCAGCTTTGACTCTGTGGATTTGCCTGTCTATCCAGATCTTGGGGTGGCAATTTGTCATGCAACCTTAGTTCTCCCACAGGTCCAAGAAAAGCCATTGATTTTCAGTTTTCTCATCTTTTTCTTGTAAGGATATGAGTTATGACTTCCAAATTCTTTACATGTAGGAGCTGAAGCTGCAAGTCTATCAGAATAGGCTTCTTGTAGACCTCTGTAATGGTTGTGTCCACTTCACTAAGGGGTGCCTAGACAGCCGTTAAAACATTTCTGGGTATGTCTGTGAAGGTGTTTCCAGGAGAGATTAGCATTTGAACCGATAGACTGAGTAAAAAAGATCATTTTCACCAAAGTGGGTAGACATCATCCAATCAACTGTGAGCCTGAATAGAAAAAGAGGCAGCAGAAGGGCGAGTTTCTCCTCTGCTTGAGCTGGGACATCCATCTTCTGCCCTGGGACATTGGTACCCCTGGTTCTTGGGCCTTCAGACTTGGACTGGGACTTAGACCATTGCCACCCGATTTTTGAGCCTTTGGACCCGAACTGGAACTTACACCATTAGTTCCTCTAGTTTTCAGGTCTTTGGACTCAGACTGAATTACATACACACCAGCTTCCCTGGATCTCCAGCTTGCAGACAGCACCATGGAACTTTTTGGCCTCCATGGTCACGTGAGCCAGTGGCCACTGATCCATCCTATTGGTTCTATTTTTCTGGAGAACCACTTGCTTTTTTTTTTTTTTTTCCCTTTAAATCATCTAGTCTTTCCGTTCTTAACTGTTGAACTATTCACCTTTAAAGTTATCATTTTGGGGCGCCTGGGTGGCTCAGTCGGTTAAGCGTCTGCCTTCGGCTCAGGTCATGATCCCAGGGTCCTGGGATCAAGCCCCGCATTGGGCTCCCTGCTCAGCGGGAAGCCCGCTTCTCCCTCTCCCACTCCCCCTTGCTTGTGTTCCCTCTCTCGCTGTGTCTCTCTCTGTCAAATAAATAAATAAAATCATTTAAAAAACTAAAATAAAATAAAGTTATCGTTTTTGGGGTACATGCACCCTGATGTTTACAGTAGCATTATCAACAATAGGCAAACTATGGAGAGAGCCCAAATGTCCATCGACTGATGAATGGATAAAGATGTGGTGTTGTGTGTGTGTGTGTATGTATCTATATATCTGTATTATGAATATTCAGCCATCAAAAAGCATGAAATCATGCCATTTGCAACAACATGGATGGAACTAGAGAGTATAATGCTAAGAGAAATAAGTCAGAGAAAGACAGACACCATTTGATCTCACTCCTATGAGGAATTTAAGAAAGAAAACAGATGAACATTTGGGAAGGGGGTAAGGAAAAAGAGGAGAGAGGGAAACAAGCCATAAATAACTCTTAATGATAGAGAACAAATTCAGGGTTGATGGAGGGAGTGGGTGGGGGATGGGCTAGATGGGTGATGGGTATTAAAGCGCATTTGCTGTGATGAGAAAAAAGAAGAAAGTTATTGTTTCTTTCCAACCTGGGCCCGGCAGAATGACTCTCTCAAAGAAGGGTGGTGAGAAGAAGGGCTGTTCTGTCATCAATAAGGTAGAGATTACACCATCAACATTCACAAGCATCCACGGAGTGGGTTTCAAGAAGCGTGCCCCTTGGGCACTCAAATCTGGGAATTTTCCGTGAAGGAGATGGGAACTCAAGATGTGCCCATTGACACCAGGCTCAACAAAGCTGTCTGGACCAAAGGAATAAGGAATGTTCCATACCATATCCATGTGTGGTTGTCCAAAAAAAACAGGATGAAGATTCACCAACAAGCTCTACGTTGTTTACCTATGTACTTGTCACCACTTTCAAAAATCTACAGATAATGTGTATGAGAACTAACCGCTGATTGTCAAATAAAGGTATAAAACTGCAAAAAAAATTACTCTTTGATATAGTTGGATAAAAAATACCATTCTGCTAGTTCTTTATTAGTTTCTTCCTTTTTCTGCCTCTAGTTTTATTATGTATTTAAAAAATAAAATTCATTTTATTTCCTCTACTTATTATTTATACTTCTTTTAAAAACATTTTTAGTCATTGCTATAGGGTTTACAGTGTACATTTTTGAAAAATCTGAATCTACCCTCAAGCTTTGTTCTGGAACGCAATTAGGGTATTGGGAACTGAATCCTTTTGGATCTTTTTTTAGGATTTGTTGGGCAGAACCTTAGCAGGGTGTAGTCTACGTCTAATTATTCCTCAAGACCCTTCTGCATATTACACCCATACTCTGAAAATGGTTTTCTGGTTTGGTGGTGGGAACAGGCACTACTACTGGCCTGGTCCAGGTCCAAGTACTGTTCCAAGTCTTGGGTAGTTGCATCAAGCACATATGCTGGTCAATAATCTGCTAAATACCCAAGGGAAAGCTCCTGCACATCTCTGGGTTTCACGCTCTATGCAGTTTTCCTCTCTAGCATACTCTGCTCTACAAACTCCAGTAAGCTTGGAATTTTCAGACTATCTACTCTTATCTCCTCAAATCAGGGAGTTGGTTTGGTTCCACCTGGTTTCTTCCAGCACTGAAGCCTGAAACTCTTAAGGCAGGGATCACTGTCCTTTTTTTAAAAATCTGATGTCCAGTGTCTTAAATTGTGGTTTCATACATTTTGTGGGGTTTTTTTGTTATTTCAGGCAGAAGGGAAAATCTCACCCATGTTACTCCATCTTCAGAAGCAGACGTCCCTACAAGTATGTTTTAAGCAATTAGAAAAGGATTTTTCTCATGCTTGAACCATCTCTTTCCCTCTTGTTCTATTTTCACTAGACAACAGATTTTACTTAATTGGAATTCTTGAGTACCTTAAAACTTGTCATATTCTAAATTGTATAACTTAAATGTGTAATATACATTATCATAAATAACGCGGCTGTATGAGCAGAGAAATTCAAACATAGTTAAATTTTGGCTTTTTTCCTAACCACTCTTGGTAATGTGGTTATATAAAATTATTTGTGGTCATAAAACTCAAATTCTGTTTTAGGTACTGAGAATACACCAATGAAGGAAACAGACAAATCACTGTCCTCATAGAGCTTACATTCATTATTCTCGTGGATATAATAGCTCACAATCACATAGCACTTATTATGTAACAGGCACCATGACACCATTCTATGTGTTTTAGACATATTAACTTACTGAATTCTCATAAAATTCTGTGAAGTATGTATTATTTTTACCATCATTTTTCAAGAGGAAATAAGCACAGTTGTTGAAGTAACTTGCCTGAGACCACACAGCCAGTAAGTAGTAGAATTGGGATTTGAACTCAGGGTACGTGACCCTATAATCCTCTGCTTAATCACTGCACCACCCAGGTTCGAGCTATCTTCTTATGTTGGTTAAGTATCTTTGTTTTCTCTAGTCTTGACTTACGTCTTTGTCCCCCTAATCTTAGACTGAGAGGTGGATTAAAGTTTTCTTCCTCCAGTGACTCTGTATCTCCTTCTAGTTCCTATAATTTGCTTTATTAAGTGTTGTTGCTTACATTTCATAACTGCTCATATTTTCATTATAGATTGCACCCACTTTTACAGTCTCTTACAGATTAAAATTTTGATGTTATATACACTTCAGAGAATACCCTTTAACATTACAGTGTTTTGTCTTTTCATGCCTTTGGAATTGAATTCCAGTTTTTCAGATGGTAAGATCAGAATCCTTAGTTTTTAAAATTTTCATTTAGCTCTGCCCTCCTTTTATTTTTAGCTTTATGAACTGCTTTTTTTAGAGTTACAGTAAAAAATAAATATATTGCATAGAGTTCAATTTTGCTTTATGACCTAATTTGAAAAATCCTCTTCTGTGAATAACTGGGGAAGTCTGTTTACATTTATTAATAGCCGAGCTATCTTTGTCCTGAATTCTGTCACATTGTATTCATATGTTTTCTGCTCTTATTTTTTAAATCTTTATACATATATCTACTTTTTTTTTTTTTTAAAGATTTTATTTATTTATTTGAGAGAGAGAGTGAGAGAGAGAGAGAGCACAAGAGGGGGGAGCGGGAGAGGGAGAAGCAGGCTCCCCGCGGAGCAGGGAGCCCGATGCGGGGCTCGATCCCAGGACCCTGGGACCATGACCTGAGCCGAAGGCAGACGCTTAACGACTGAGCCACCCAGGCGCCCTGAAAGTTGTATATTTTTGTCCTAATAGTTTCTCTCATTAATAATTTTACATGATATCCTTAAACTTGTTTTAAAAAGCAGTTTTATTAGTCTTCTATCATGGGAGTCCCTTATGCTCAACTCCCACATTAAACAAATCATCAGGTTATGTTAATGGCATCCTCCCAAAATATCTTGAAATTATTCCCTGCTACAATCTTAGTCCAAAGCACTATTGCTTCTCCTTGGAATAGAGCAAGAGCCTCATAAATGGCCACCCTGCCTCTGTCTTTATCCGCTGGTATATGTCCACCCTTATGCATCATATAGTGTGACCTTCAAAACAGGTAAGTTTTATCTTGTTAAGAAGCTTTCTAAAAACTCTGAATAAAATCTTCTAGGTCTTGCTTTTTCTCTTTTTGAACTCATGCTTACTTCCCTGATGTCATTTCCTACCTCTCTCCTCACTATAGCTCCTGTCACTTTGGCTTTCTTTCAGCTCTTCAGGTACAGCATGAATTGTCTCAACTCATGGATTTTGCATGTCTTTGCCTTTATCTGGACCTCTTTTTGCTTTTGATTACCTGGGTAACCCTTAACCTGATTCAGAGATCTTAGCTTAGGGGCCACTTTTTTTTTTTAAGATTTATGTATTTGAGAAAGAGACACAGAGTGAGTGTGCATGCGTGGGGGGAGGGGCAGAGGGAGAGAGAGAATCTCAAGCAGACTCCCCGCTGAGTGCGGAGCCCCACATGGGGCTGGATCTCATGAGCCATGAGATCACAACCAGTCGAAATCACAAGTTGGATGCTTAACTGACTGAGCCACCCAAGCTGCCCTGATGCCACTTCTTTAAAGAGGCTTTCCCTTATGACCCAGTCTAATATAGTGGCCTCCCTGCTTTACTCTAGCATAGTGAATTCTTCTTTATGACACTTCAGTAGGGGGCATGCACTGTTTTGTCCTTTATGGCCTCTTTCCCTACTTCTGTTAAAGTCACACCTTCACAACCACAGTTTCTTTGTGATACCACTTTGCTCCAGATCCATGTGATTCTGGTGGTTTCATTACCGCCCTACTTCTCCAACCCCTGCAAGAGGTGGGCACCTGTCCCAGGCAAGTCCATTATTTTACTTCAGGCTCTGGCACACAGTGATTGCTCCCAGGGGTGGCCACCAGGCTAAACTGTTGAACAGATTTTTCCCTGGAGTTTTCTGACTTGGAGGTAGTGGGGCATTGGATGTGAAGCTGTAAGGATGGCATCAGGGCTTCCAGCTGTATGTATACCCTCTATATACAAATGCCTGAGAGAATAGCAACACGGAGAGCCAAGCCAAGATGAAAGATGGGAAAAGAAGACACTCACAGTATTCATGTTACTGAATCTAGCTGATTCTGAGATCAGTTCTATCCCATTCATTGCTATGATTCCATACCCTTCCCTTAAGATAGTATAAGTTTTGTTTTATGTCAGTTGAGTATTGTCACAAGAGTATTGATTAGTGCAAACTCTTAGTCCAACATGATATATTTATTTATTTGCTTTATCTGTAAGTCCCATGGGGAAAGGGACTATACTTGCATGTTAATCACTGTACACATGCTTCCCAGTACAGTGCTTGGGACACAGCAGATGCTCATCATTATTCTTCAAATAAATTATGAATTATATAAATGGTATAGCTGCTTTACTTAGAGAGAGATTACATTCTGGTGAGTGAGAGTACCAGGTAAAAGTATTGGACAGTAGGTTTTTTTTTTTTAGATTATTTTTAAGTAATCTCTACACCCAATGTGGGGCTCAAACTTACAACCCTGAGGTCAAGAGTCACATGTTCTAGTGACTGAGCCAGCCAGGTGCCCCGACAGTAGGTTTTGAAGAAAGTAATGATATACTGAATCTACTCAAAGAATAAACAACAAGCTAAGCTCAGTGAAGTAAGACATTTTAGTGTCTGAGTTGAGATAGAGAAACAAAGAACAGCTCAACATACCCCTGTAATGGAGAGGAAGAGCAGGGTATGAGAATGAGATGGTAGTAAATGAAAAAGAAGACGTTAACTTCTGCATCTGAAATCTCTTCACATATTAATGTAGTCTGTAAAATTGGAGTTTGGCCCACAGTCAGGGTGGAAAAGACTAGCGGTAACTGCCTGCCTCCATTCCTTGACTTCTTTTCCATGATATGGCACATGGGGAAACCCTCTAAAGTGTGTTGTGGGCAAATAGGGACTAGATCTTTCCCAGACTGTGCTCTCAAAAGGGTTGGATGGAAAGGGGCTAGAGAGATCTGGGTTCTGAGATGAAAAACAAGCCAGGACTCTAAGGATTATTTGACTCCATGGTTAATTGGCCCTTGGAGAAGATATTCCCATGTTATCTTCAGACTAACACTCCTCAAAAGAGCTCATTTCCCTGACCCCTACAAGCAAACTTCAAGCAAAGCCCTTTGGGAATGCTTATCTCGATGCATATAACAAGTCTAATTGGCATCTTGAGTAATGGTTTCCAGAAGAGATTCACGATGTGTCCTCTGGGTTGGGATCCCTGATGCCATATATTTAGTGTCCTCAGTTTGCCTCAGCTGACATCATAGGTCCCCTGGGTTAGGGGGATGTTCTATTTCTCACAGATGGTGCTCCTCTGTCCTCAAGATTGGTCCATGTCAGGTCAAGTTTATCCTTATTCTAACCCCTATGATTCCTGCTGAAGAATCATTCATGCAGTTAAGAAGGGGCTTATCCTAAAAATGCCAGTGCTAGAAAAAGTTCTTATTTTATTAATCAGGAAAGAAGGTATAAAGCTAAGAAGAGAGTGCCTTAAGTGATTAAAAATAGGAGAAAATCCAAAACAGATTTTATTTCAACTCTGGACTCATTGATGATTAAACTAGTATTTAATGTAGCTTTTTTTTTTTTTTTTTTAAAGATTTTATTTATTTATTTGACAGAGACAGCGAGAGCAGGAACACAAGCAGGGGGAGTGGGAGAGGGGGAAGCAGGCTTCCCGCTGAGCAGGGAGCCCGATGTGGGACTCGATCCCAGGACTCTGGGATCATGACCTGAGCCGAAGGCAGACGCTTAACGACTGAGCCACTCAGGCGCCCTTAATGTAGCTTCTTAATCAGGTCACATTAATGCAAATTCTTATTGCCCAAGCTTGCATTGCCATTTTGGGATGAGCAGTGGCTCAGATATATGTTTAGAGGCAGAGGAAGCATATGCATGATTCAAAGGCCCACTGGTAGAGGTTAAAGAAGTTTAATTACTTAATCTGTCCTGATGTGTACTACTGGAGTTCAAAATCTGAGCACAGATTGCAAAAGCATTACAGAATTACAGTTACTATTGCTCCTGGTGATACTCAGTCACTAGGATAATTAGTGTCAACAATGGTGACTGTGTAAGAAAGTATCTTCTATGCCATTCCACCAGTAAATGGAGATTTTCAGAATCAGACAAGGAAGTCTGATGAGCACCTCAGGAAAGACCTGTTTGAATGATCAGTGGCCAGTGTGTGAGTCAGTGTGGACCTATTCAGCCCTCTCCATTCCACTTCTATACTTGTTCTGCCCACAAGTCTCTGCAGAGGGAACGCCAGGTAAGCTAATACTGGGGCTTGAGGTGTCTAGGAAACCTTTACTAGAAACTAGGGCATCCTCTGGCATTGTCAGCTTATTTCCTCATCTCTTTAGTCACGGGGTGATATTCAGTCAGTCCATGAAGAAAGTTGCCAGAGAAGGCAGAAGAAAAAGTCACGAGAGGGCTACAAATCAGAATGGGAAATTATCAGGAAATTTGCCTAAGAGAGGAAGAGAGACATGAATCAGGTGATGGAAAAGCTTACACTATGGAGCCTTACAGAGAAAGCTGGAAACTGAGGAGGAAGGAGATAGATAGGGGAGAGTATGGACACCTAAGTAAAAGCAAAATATGGGTGTTTTGACTGGGTTGGAATGATTGGAGGGAGCATGGAGAAAGTTGGGCTCTTAGTCCACAAGAGGCTAAGTTTGCAATAGCAATAGGAGGTGGTGGCCCAAAAAGATAATCCTAGGCTGCATTAATATGGAGAGAGAGAATAATAAATGGGACCTCTTTCTTACTGGTTAAATTATACTCTGAAGAACACACTGAGTTCTGAGTTATCTGCTTTACAATTTAAGTAGATAATCTGGAATGCATGAAAATCTAGGGAAATGTTCAGGAGGAAAAACACAAAGAGGGATGGTGTGGATATTCTAGGGATCAATTTGGACTATTATTGAGTTGGGCTTCACCATGGAGACCAAGCTATCATTATGATCAGTATTCACATAAGAATTAGATAAAGGGCTGACTGGAAAATCTGGCGGATTAAATGTTATAATCCTAGTTTTATCATTCTGATTTGAAGGCTCTCAGGTCTACGCAGGACGTATCTCTTATTTGTGTTCAGGTATATAAATATGGTGGCTTTGTTATGTGTCCACTTGGCACCTTTACACAACTCTTTAAACCATATTTAATCTCCAGATAAAGGCAATACCAAGTTACTCTTCCACCTAACATGATACACCTATCCCATGTACAACCAAAAACATATTAACCTTTTCCTAAGAAGAGGATATAAAACACACCAAGCATTTCCCCATAAGAGGACACAAAATTCCATTTTTACCTTTATATGAAATTCATTCTACTATCTCATTTATACTACTCCTTTTATATCCTATAATTTAAATACTGAGATTGAAGTTAACTATATTAATATATCTGATGTTAGAAAAAGGAATGACCAAGGGGAAGAAAACCAAAACATATGGGTAATATAACATATACAAAATGTTCATATCAAAATAAGGAAGAAATGCCTATAACTATTACACTTTTTGTTTCTGCAGCTGCTCTCATGGTCATGGCAGGTGTTTATAACTGTCTTCTTTTACTTTTCATTCCATATTCCCTTTGTCCACAGTTGGTCCTGGTTCCTTGACTGTGGAGTGACCCAAACCTTCATTCCTGAAGAATCTGGGCCATTAGCAGTCCTGTCTGAATTGGGTTGTTGTAGCTTTCCACTGACTTTTATCACAGGACATTTGAGTCCAGAGAGGTACCCTAGAAAATATCCTGCATTCCTGACATGCTCATCCTTATCGCCATGGTATAGTAGCAACTCAGTTTCTCCTTACCAGTCAGGATCAATCACACCAAACCAGCAGAATAACCTCCTTTTCTTGTTGATTCAGTGATATGAGGAGCCCAAAGTGGCAGGGTGGCAGTCTCAACTCTCAGTAAATGGAATCATTGTTGTGTTACCTGGTGGAAGAACTCCCTTTGGGCCTAAGACCTCTAAACCAGCAAAGGCTAAAAATGCAGGGACAGGAAGCAAAAATTTTGCTGGTGGATCATAGTTATTATAGTGAGAGGACTCACTCCCATTTCCACCCCTTGATTCCTGGTCCTGTGAACCCTTGTGATGGGAGAAACAGCACCATAGCTACAGATTTAGAGCATATAGCACATTCTGGAAGACATTGCTCCAGCAATGGGGGGTATTGTCAACCAGCTGTTGCTGTAACTGAGTCTTCAAAAGGCCGTTCTACCGTTCTATCAAGCCAGTTGTTTCAGGATGATGGAGAATGTGGTCAGACTATTAGATTCCATGAGCATGGGCCCAATCCCACACTTCATGTATTGTGAAATAAGTTCTAGTCAGAAGCAATGCTTCTTGGAATACCATTATGCTGAATAAAGCATTCTGTAAGTCCATAGATGGCAGCCGTGGCAGTAGCACTGTAGGAAAGGAAAGCAAAACCATATCCAAAGTAAGTGTCTATTCCAGTAAGAACAAAGTAATGTCTCTCCCACAATGGAAGCAGTCCATCATAACCAGTCTGCCACCAAGTAGTTGGCTGATTCCCCTGGTGAATGCTGCCATATCAGGGACTCTGTGTTGGTCTCTGTTGTTGGCTGACTGGGCACCCAGTTGGCTGTAGCTAGACTGGTCTTGTTGAGTGGAGGTCCATGTTGCTGAGCTCATGTGTAGCCTCCATCCCTGCTGCTCTGGCCACTTTGCTTGTGAGTCCATTGGCATGAACAGGAGTGACTGAAAGAGTGCTAGCTGATGTCCACAGAATGGGTTGGCACTTAGATAGGATGACTTACTTTGTGTAATGGGTATTGTTTTATATGAATATTATATTTTATACAAATATGTATATGATCATATTTTCTATGAATATTATATGAATATTTTGCATATTTTTGGTTGTATGCAGGATAGTTATGTTAGGCAGAAGGATGACACTGTTGTGTTTGTTGGCTTAAGGAGATGTGTATGAATGTCAAACCAACAGGGGATGGGCTCTGGTGGTCTTGTAATGTGTCAGCTTGGCTAGAGTGAACTACATTTCTCAGAATTTCCATTTTTGTGCATTTCTGGAGAAAGTAGGCCATAGGAGAGATTCCAAGGGAGATTAAGAGGGCAGAAGGGAAGCAGCCATTTTGTAGTTTACATATGTTGTTGCTGATCTGCTGACTTATCTCATTGGTGTGAAGTAGCAACTGGGCCTGCGGTTGCTCTACTTCCCCCCTGGATCCTCCTTTAGCTTCTCTGACTTCTGGGCCAGGTGTGCGTGGTTAGCTTCACTAGGAAGGACCCCAGTTTCTGCAAAATAACCATACCACCAATTCCAGAGTCAACAAGAACTAACATGGGTTTCAGTCTGCCTTTGTGGGGTTATTATAGCTCATGCTTGTGGGTTCCAGCCTGCCCATGATCTAACGCACTTTATATCCATTTTCCCTTCCTTACCACTTGCCCTATGGACTTCAAGTTCCACTATCAGACACAAAGGTGAGAGCCTTATATAGACTGCTTAACCAGCCTTCACAATTGTGTAAGGCCAAATTTCTGAACAATCCATTAAGTGTATATGGTATATACATTTGTACTTATAAAATTATACACATATATACTTATAAAATAGTGTATATCTAATATATATAAAATTTAGTATATATATATATATATATATATATATATATATATATGTATTTCTTCCTTAATGAGGAGAGACTCTTGTTTTGAAGTTTGGCACTTAATAGAATCTAGATATTCTGGAATTTCAGAGTTATGTTTGTGCAGAGAGATTTGAAGATCTTTTTTTTTTAAGTTATTTCAATAATTAGCGCTGTTGAAGAATCAGAAATAGAAAAAAACTCTCTTCACAAATTCTTTGGTAGATCAAAAGGTACTTACTGTCAGGTGTGCCAAACTCCGTTTTTTCTGAAATCACACTTCATCTCTACTTCCTCTTTCCCCAGACACTGAGAAAGGGGAGATGTGGCAGAGGAATCAGACCTCTCTGGCAGACTTCATCCTTGAAGGCCTCTTTGATGACTCTCTCATCCACCTTTTCCTTTTCTCCTTAACCATAGTGGTCTTCCTTATTGCAGTGAGTGGCAACACGCTCACTATTCTCCTCATCTGTGCTGATGCCCAGCTTCATACACCCACGTACTTCCTGCTCAGCCGGCTCTCCCTCATGGATCTGATGCATGTCTCCACAACCATCCCGAAGATGGCTACCAACTACCTATCTGGCAAGAAGACCATCTCCTTTGTGGGCTGTGCCACCCAGCACTTCCTCTATTTGTCTCTGGGTGGTGCTGAGTGTCTTCTCTTAGCTCTCATGTCCTACGACCGCTATGTTGCCATTTGTCATCCACTTCGTTATACTGTTCTCATGAACAGAAAGGTGGGACTGATGATGGCTGTCATGTTGTGGTTGGGAGCATCCACAAACTCTCTAATTCACACAGTGATCTTGATGCACTTCCCTTTCTGTGGGTCTCGAAAAATCCACCACTTCTACTGTGAGTTTCCAGCTGTTGTGAAGTTGGTGTGTGGAGACATCACTGTTTATGAGACCACAGTGTACATCAGCAGCGTCCTACTTCTCCTCCTCCCCATTTTCCTGGTTTCTACATCCTATGCCTTTATCCTCCAAAGTGTCATTCAGATGCGTTCAGCTGGGAGTAAGAGAAATGCCTCTGCTACTGGTAGCTCTCACCTCATTGTGGTTTCCTTCTGGTTTGGTGCCTGCATCTTCTCATATATGAGGCCCAGGTCCCAGCACACTGCATTGCAAGATAAAGTTGGTTCTGTGTTCTATAGCATCATTACACCCACGCTGAATCCTTTGATTTATACTCTACAGAATAAGGATGTAGCTAAGGCTCTGAGAAGAGTGCTGGGGAGAGATCTTCTCACTCAGCAATTGCTGTTGCCCTGAATATAAGAGTGGAATGGGATAAGCTCCTTAAGGTGATCAGCATAAACCTCTAAGACTTTTCAAGGGTCCAGATCCCTGATGACTACTGCAAAAATGAAGTAGTTAACACACAATGCCAGTATTCTAACTTGCTCTCAGGCACCTGAGTACTGTAGAATATTATCTTAGTCCATTTGGGCTGCTATAACAAAAATACCATGGACTAGGTGGCTTAAACAACAAACATTTTATTTTCTCACAGTTCTGGAGGCTGAAAAGTCCAAGACCAATCCTTGAAATTGCTAGACACTCTCTCATTTCCTTTTGATTTCTTTAAAAATGTAACCCTGCCAAAACATGCTTCCCTAAGTGAAATAAGTCAGGTAGAGAAAGACAAATACCATATGATTTCACTCATATGTGGAATTTAAGAAACAAAACAGATGAACATATGGGAGGGGGGAAATAAATAGAAGGAAACAAATCATAAGAGACTTAACGATAGAGAACAAACTCAGGGTTGATGGAGGGTAGTGGGTGGGGATGGGCTAGATGGGTGATGGGCATTAAGGAGGGCACTTGTTGTAATGAGCACCAGGTGTTGTATAAGTGATGAATCACTGAATTCTACTCCTGAAACTAATATTGCACTGTATACTAACTAGAATTTAAATAAAAATTTGAAAAAAGAAAAAAAAATGGAATCATTTCTCTAATTTCTCTTTCTACAGTTGCATTGTTAGTGTATAAGAAAGCAACTGATTTCTGTGCATTGATTTTGTATCCTGCCACATTACTGAATTGCTGTATGAGTTCTAGTAATTTGGGGGTGGAGTATTTTGGATTTTCACATAAAGTGTCATCTCATCTGTGAAGAGAGAGAGTGTGACTTCTTCTTTGCCAATTTGAATACCTTTTATTTCTTTTTGTTGTCTGATTGCTGTTGCTAGGACTTCTGGTACTATGTTGAACAATAGCGGCGAGAGTGGGCATCCTTGTCGTGTTCCTGATCTTAAGGGAAAAGCTCTCAGCTTTTCTCCATTGAGAATGATATTTGCTGTGGGTTTTTCATAGATGGATTTTATGAACTTGAGGAATATTCCCTCTATCCCTATACTCTAAAGAGTTTTAATCAGGAAAGGATGCTGTATTTTGTCAAATGCTTTTTCTGCATCGATTGAGAGGACCATATGGTTCTTCTCTCTCCTCTTATAAATGTGTTCTATCACATTGATTGATTTGCGAATGTTGAACCACCCTTGCATCCCGGGGATAAATCCCACTTGGTGGTGATGGATGATCCTTTTAATGTACAGTTGGATCCTATTAGCTAGGATTTTGTTGAGAATTTTGGAAACCATATTTATCAGGGATATTGGTCTGAAATTCTCCTTTTTGATGGGGTCTTTGCCTGGTTTGGGGATTAAGGTAATGCTGGCCTCATAGAATGAGTCTGGAAGCTTTCCTCCTGTTTATATTTTTTGAAACAGCTTCAGAAGAATAGGTATTATTTCTTCTTGAATGTTTGGTAGAATTCCCCAGGGAATCCATTAGGCCCTGGACTCCTGTTTTTTGGGAGGCTTTTGATCACTGCTTCAATCTCGTTACTGGTTATTGGCCTATTCAGGTTGTCAATTTCTTCCTGTTTCAGTCTTGGGAGTTTATAGGTTTCCAGGAAGGCATCCATTTCATCCAGGTTGCTCAATTTATTGGCATATAGTTGTTGATAATAATTTCTAATAATTGTTTCTATTTCCTTGGTGTTAGTCGTGATCTCTCTCCTTTCATTCATAATTTTATTAATTTGGGTCCTTTCTCTTTTCTTTTGGATAAGTCTGGCCAGTGGTTTATTGATCTTTTTTTTTTTAATTTTGGCTTATCGATCTTATTAATTATTTCAAAGAACCAGCTTCTAGTTTCGTTGATCTGATCTACTCTGTTTCTGGTTTCTAATTCATTGATCTCTGCTCTAATCTTAATTATTTCTCTTCTAATGTGTGGCTTAGGCATCGTTTGTTGCTTTTTCTCTAGTTCTTTGAGGTGTAAAGTTAGTTGGTGAATTCAGGATTTTTCTACTTTTTTGAGTGAGGCTTGGATGGCTATGTATTTCCCCCTTAGGACCACCTTTGCAGTATCCTATAGGTTTTGAACCGATGTGTTTTCATTCTCATTGGTTTCCATGAATTGTTTAAGTTCTTCTTTGATTTCCTGGTTGACCCAAACATTCTTTTTTTTTTTTTTTAAAGATTTTATTTATTTGGCAGAGAGAGACACAGCGAGAGAGGGAACACAAGCAGGGGGAGTGGGAGAGGGAGAAGCAGGCTTCCCGCTGAGCAGGGAGCCCGATGCGGGGCTCGATCTCAGGACCCTGGGATCATGACCTGAGCCGAAGGCAGACGCTTAACGACTGAGCCACCCAGGCGCCCTGACCCAGACATTCTTGAGCAGAGTGGTCTTTAGCTTCCAAGTGTTTGAATTTCTTCCAAATTTTTTCTTGTGATTGAGTTCCAGTTTTAAAGCATTATGGTCTGAGAATATGCAGGGAATAATCTCAGTCTTTTGGTATCAGTTGAGACCTCATTTGTGACCCAGTATGTGGTCTATTCTGGAGAAAGTTCCATGTGCACTTGAGAAGAATGAGTATTCTGTTGTTTTAGGGTGGAATGTTCTGTATATATCTATGAGGTCCATCTGGTCCAGTGTGTCATTCAAAGCTCTGTTTTCTTTGTTGATTTTCTGCTTAGATGATCTGTCTATTGCTGAGAGTGGAGTATTGAGGTCTCCTACAATTAACGTATTGTTATCAATATGACTATTTTGGTTAACAGTTGGCTTATGTAGATGGCTGCTCCCATGTTGGGGGCATCAATATTTACAATTGTTAGATCTTCTTGTTGGATAGACCCTTTAAGAATGATATAGTGTCCTTCTGCGTTTCTAACTACAGTCTTTAGTTTAAAATCTAATTTGTCTGATATAAGAATTGCTACCCCAGCCTTCTTTTGAGGTCCGTTGGCATGGAAGATGGATCTCCATCCCTTCACTTTCAGTCTGGATGTATCTTTAGGCTCAAAATTAGTCTCTTGTAGACAGCATATGGAAGGGTCCTGTCTTTTTATCCAATCTGCAACCCTTGCTGTTTTATGGGAGCATTTAGGCCATTCACATTGAGAGTGATTATTGAAAGATATGAATTTATTGTCATCATGCTGCCTGTGAAGACCTTGTTTTTATAGATTGTCCCTGTAAATTTCTGTTCTATATCACTCTTGGGGTCTTTCTCTTTTTATAGAACCCCCCTTAATATTTCTTGCAGGGCCGGCTTAGTGGTCACATATTCTTTCAGTTTCTGCTGGTCTTGGAAGATCTGCATCTCTCCATCTGTTCTAAATGAAAGCCTTGCCGGATAAAGTATTCTTGGCTGCATGTTCTTCTTGTTTAGTACTCTGAATAGGTCTTGCCAGCCCTTTCTGGCTTGCCAGGTCTCTGTGGATAGGTCTGACGTTATTCTGTTGTTCCTTCCTCTGTACGTAAGGAATCTCTTCCCTCTAACTGCCCTTAAGATGGTTTCCTTGGTTCTAAGATTTGCGAATTTTACTATTACATGCCGGGACGTTGGCCTGTTTTCCTTGATCTTGGGAGGGGTCCTTTCTGCCTCTAGGACATGAATGTTTGTTTCATTCCCCAGATTAGGGCAGTTCTCAGCTACGATTTGCTCAAATATATCTTCGTCTTCTCTCTCTCTCCACCTCCTCAGAGATCCCAATAATTCTGACATTGGAACGTTTCATGGTGTCACTTATTTCTCTGATTCTATTTTCATGTATTTTGAGTTGTTTTTCCTTGGCCTCCTCTTTTTCCTTCTTGTCTATTAAGATACCTCGGAATAAACCTAACCAAAGAGGTAAAGGATCTATACTCTAGGAACTACAGAACACTCATGAAAAAAATTGAAGAAGACACAAAAAGATGGAAAAACATTCCATGCTCATGGATCGGAAGATTAAACATTGTTAAAATGTCTATGCTACCCAGAGCAATCTATACCTTCAACGCCATCCCGATCAAAATTCCAATGACATTTTTCAAGGTCCTGGAACAAACAATCCTAAAATTTGTATGGAATCAGAAAAGACCCCGAATCACCAAGGAAATGTTGAAAAAGAAAAACAAAGCTGGGGGCATCACGTTGCCTGATTTCAAGCTATATTACAAAGCAGTGATCACCAAGACAGCATGGTACAGGCACAAAAACAGATATATAGACCAATGGAACAGACTAGAGAGCCCAGATATGGACCCTCAACTCTATGGTCAACTAATTTTCAACAAAGCAGGAAAAAAATATGCAATGGAAAAGAGACAGTCTCTTCAATAAATGGTGCTGGGAAAATTGGACAGCTATATACAGAAAAATGAAACTCAACCATTCTTTAACAGTATACACAAAGATAAACTCAAAACAGATGAAAGACCTCAATGTGAGACAGGAATCCATCAAAATCCTAGAGAAGAACAAAGGCAGTAACCTCTTCGGCATCGGCCACAGCAACTTCTTTCAAGATTCATCTCCAAAGGCTAGTGAAACAAAAGCAAAAATGAACTTTTGGGACTTGATCAAGATAAAAAGCTTCTGCACAGCAAAGGAAACAGTCAACAAAACAAAGAGGCAACCCACAGAATGGGAGACGATATTTGCAAATGACACTACAGATAAAGGGCTGGTATCCAAGATCTATAAAGAATTTCTCAAACTCAACACCCAAAAAACAAATAAGTCAAAAAATGGGCAGAAGACATGAACAGACACTTCTCCAAAGAAGACATACAAATGGCTAACAGACACATGAAAAAAATGTTCATCATCATTAGCCATCAGAGAAATTCAAATCAAAACCACGTTGAGATACCACCTTACACCAGAGAGAATGGCAAAAATTGACAAGGCAAGAAACAACAAATGTTGGAGAGGTTGTGGAGAAAGGGGGACCCTCTTACACTGTCGGTGGGAATGCAAGTTGGTATAGCCACTTTGGAAAACAGTGTGGAGGTTCCTCAAAAAATTAAAAATAGAGCTACCCTATGACCCAGCAATTGCACTACTGGGTATTTACCCCAAAGACACAGATGTAGTGAAAAGAAGGGCCATATGCACCCCAATGTTCATAGCAGCAATGTCCGCAATAGCCAAACTGTGGAAAGAGCTGAGATGCCCTTCAACAGATGAATGGATAAAGAAGATGTGGTCCATATATACAGTGGAATATTACTCAGCCATCAGAAAGGATGAATACCCAACTTTTCCATCAACATGGATGGGACTGAGGAGATTATGCTAAGTGAAATAAGTCAAGCAGAGAAAGTCACTTATCACATGGTTTCACTTATTTGTGGAATATATGGAATAGCATGGAGGACATTAGGAGAAGGAAGGGAAAAAGGAAGGGGGGGAGATCGGAGGGAGAGATGAACCATGAGAGACTATGGACTCCAAGAAACAAACTGAGGGTTTTAGAGGGGAGGGGGATGGGGGGATGGTTTAGCCCGGTGATGGGTATTAAGGAGGGCATGTACTGCATGGAGCACTGGGTGTTATATGAAAACAATGAATCGTGGATCACTACATAAAAAACTAATGATGTATTGTATGGTGACTAACATAATAAAATAAAATAAAAAATAAAACTGCACTCTGCATCTTCTGTCCCCTGCTTCTGTTTTATAATACTACTTTGCATGATGTTGCATATTATATTAATTATATTATATTATATTATATTATATTATATTATATTATATTATGTCTGTCTCACTAGAATGTGAGCTCCCGAGGGCAAAGACTTTACTTTGTTTACTATTATCTCATGAGAGCCAAGAAAAGAGCCTGACATGAAATAAGTACTCAGCAGCTATTTGTTGCATAGATCAATAAACGAAAGGAACCTAGATTGTTTTAACAATGCCACATGACATTAATGATATTTAACTCAGAAAGGGGAAGAGATTAGAAAAATGAATAATATAGTAAATGCCTTGGCAGACATCCTTGGTCTCAAGACAGCCAGATGTTAACCCCATGCAAATGCAGAGAGGCCCGACATCTCAGTGAACTTTTCTGGGGTCTAATGGTCTGAGGGATTCCAAAGTGAGGACAAATTTCTGTATCTTGCTTCCCTATTAGTTAAAAAAAAAAAATCATGAAGCCCTGGGACCATCTTCAGAAGAATAGGACTATTAGTTTGAGAGCCAAGTTATGCCCCTTTTCACAAGAAAGTATTTCCCTTTTGAGAAATAGCTTTTTGGCATTCTATAAGATGAGCCACCAGTTGGGTGCCATCTTACCCATGTAGCCCTAAGGTAGATTTACCATGTAACACTCCAATATCAAGTAGAATTGATTTTTATAGAAACTGTGCCTGGGTTGTTTCCAAAGGTGCAAGGGCTTTGCACAAACAGCGAGCTCACAGTCCGAAATAGATAGAGGTGGTTCTTCTGCTACCCCTCTTTCTATACATACAACTGTGGCCTTGTCAGGAATGCTTTAAGATTATTTGAGAATGAAACAGTCTAAGCCAAATTTATGGATGGTTATTCATATAATGCTAGCATCTGCCAAAAAAAAATAATAAAGTGTTATATGAGCTTCCCCTGAAAAGAGATATAACACTAATTATAATCATTCTTTATATATTCTAGATATTAATCCCTTATCAGATATATGGTTTATAAATATTTTCTCTCATTCCATATGTTGCCTTTTCACTTTGTTGATTGTGTCCTTTGATGAATACAAGTATTTTTTAAGATTTATTTATTTATTTGAGGGGGTGGGGCAGAGGGAGAGAGAATCCTGAAGCAGACTCCCTGCTGAGCATGGAGCCTAAGCCAATGACCTGAGCTGAAATCAAGGGTCAGTCACTCAATGGACTGAGCCACCCAGGTGCCCCTTGATGAATAGAAGTTTTAAATTTTGATGTAGCCCAACTTACCTATTTTTACTTTTGTTGCGTGTGCTTTTTGCATCATATCCGAGAAATAATTGGCAAATCCAACATCATGAGGATTTCCCCTTATGTTTATAGTTTTAATTCTTACATAAGGTTTTTGATACATTTTCAGTTAAATTTTGTATATGGGGTAAGGTAAGGGTCCAACTTCATTCTTTTGCATGTGGATATCCAGTTTTCCCAGCATCACTTATTGAAGACTATCTTTTCCCCATTAAATGATCTTGGTACCCTTACTGAAAATCATTTGACCATATATGTGAGGGTTTCTTTCTGGGCTCTGTATTCTGTCCCATTGGTCTATATGTCTGTCTTTATGCCAGTACCACACTATTTTGATTACTGTAACTTTATAATAAACTTTTGAAATCAGGAAGTATGATTCCTCCAGTTTTATTCCTTTTCAAGATTGTTTTGGCTATTTGGAGTCCCTTGATTTCATATGAATTTTAGGATAAGTTTTTCTATTTCTGAAAAAAAAATGCCATTGGAATTTTGATAGGGATTGCATTGACTCTGTAGATCACTTTGGGTCATATGGATGTCTTCAAATATTGTCTTCCAATCCATGAACACAAGCTATCTTTTCATTTATTTATGTCTCTTTAATGTCTTTCAGCAGTGTTTTGTGGTGTTCAGTATATAAATCTTTCATTTTCTTGTTTAATTCCTAGGTATTCTTTTTGATTACTATTGTAAACAGAATGAAGTTGGAGCCTTAAGTTACACCATATGCAAAAGTTAGCTAAAAATGTATCAAAAACCTAACGTGAGAGTTAAAACTATAAAACTCTTAGAATAAACATGGGGGAAAGCTTCATGGCATTGGATTTGCCAGTGATATTGGATATGACACAAAAAGCACAGTCAACAAAAGTAAACATATATAAGTGGGCTACATCAAAATTTAAAACTTCCTTTTTTAAGACTTTGAAACTATATTTATTTGAGAGAGGGAGAGAGAGAGAGAGAGCACAAGTGGGGGGGAGGGGCCGAGGGGGAGGCAGACTCCCCACTGAGCAGGGAGCCTGATGCAGGGCTCTAACCTAGGATCCTGGGATCATGACCTGAGCCGAAGGCAGACGCTTAACTGACTGAGCCACCCAGGTACCCCAAAATTTAAAACGTCTATTCATCAAAGGACACAACCAACACAGTGAAAAGGCAACCTATGGAATGAGAGAAAGTATTTATCAACCATATCTGATAAGGGGTTAATATCCAGGGCATATAAAGAATGACTACAACACAATAATAACAATAAAATAACCAGATTTAAAAATAAGCAAAGGGCTTGAATAGACATTTCTCCAAACAAGTTATACAAATGGCCAACAAGCACATGAAAAGATGCTCATGATCACTAATCATTAGGGATATGATTAGGAAAAAATCAACATTGGATTAAAGACTTGAAAGTAAGACCTGAAACCATAAAACTACTAGAAGAAACTGTAGGGTGTTCTCCTTGACATCAGTCTTGGCAATGAGTTTTTGGATTTGGATACCAAAAGCCAAGGCAATAAAAGCAAAGACAAACAAGTGGGACTATATCAAACCATAAAACTTCTGCACAAAGAAAATTATCAACCAAATGAAAAGGCAACCTACAGAATGGGAGAAATTACTTGGAAATCATATACCTGATAAGGGGTTAATATCCAAAATGTATAAGGAACTCATCTAACTCATTAGCAAAAAACCAATCTGATTTAAAAATGGGCAGAGGAACTAAACAGTTTCCAAAGAAGACATGCAAATGGCCAACAGGTATATGAAAAGGTGCTCAACATCCTTAAGCATCAGGGAAATGCAAATCAAAACCACAATGAGATACTCCCTCACATCCGTTTGAATGGCTGTTACCAAAAAGACAAGAGATAAATGCTGGCAAGGATGTGGAGAAAAGGAGCAAAGGGAACCCTTGTGCACTGTTGGTGGGAGTGTAAAGTGGTACAGCTACTACTGAAAACAGTATGGAGGTTCCTCAAAAAATTAAAAATAGAACTACAATATGATCCAGCAATTCCAGTTCTGGGTATATATCCAAAGGAAGTGAAATCATATCACAAAAAGATATCTACACCCCATGTTCATTGCAGCATTATTTATAATTGTCAAGACATGGAAACGACCTAAATGTTCATCTATGGATTGATTAATGGATAAAGAAAATGTACACACACACACACACACACACACACACACACAGGAGTATCATTCAGCCATAAAAAGAAGGAAATCCTGCCATTTGCAGCAACACAGATGGACCTGGAGATCATTATGTCTATTCATTATAGAGATTGGTTGCCCACAGGGTGAAGATCTTTAACACTACTGAACACTTAAAAATAGTTAAGATAGTAAATTTTGTTATGTGTATTTCATAATTTTAAAAAATTATGTAAAAAAATTAGGTTGGGTTGAATACAGAGCACTTTCATCATTAATGAACTATTCGTTTGGATTTAAAAAAGGTATGATCCCAAAACCTACCAAAACATAAATTTTAATGGAAAAAAATACCAGAAACATTCCTCCTAAAGCCAAGAACAATACAAAGCCCACAATTACTACTACTATACTACTACTATTAAGCATTATATAATCTTGTCAATACAATTTGAAGGATAAAACTTAAGCAGAAACATTTTATTATATTAATTTTTGTACCTTACATGTCCAAGAGAATCAACTTACAATTAATTGGAACCAACGAGTAAGCTCAAGAAATGTACAAGAAACAATACATTACTTAACAACCCAAATAACTGGTCAGAAAATATAACAAAACATTAATAAATAAAATGAAAATGAAAATGGAGATAAAGTGTATTCCCAAGTGGGAAACTTCATTGCAAAGGGGTCAGTTCTTCCACAACTTAATCTTTAAATTTAAAATGATTGTAATCCAAATCTCTTAGTATGTATTATGGAATTTGCCAAGACAATTCAAAAAGTCAAATCAAAGAGAAAATCTGTAAGAATAAGCACAAAATAACTGAAAAAGAGCAACAACGAAGAGCAGGTGCTATCAGCTGTCGGAACATGCTATGTAATCCAGGAAATTAACGTAGTGCGGTTTTCATTCAGGGAAAGAATCAATGAAAGAATAGTGAATCCAGAACGCAAATTTATATATAGGAATTTAGTTTATAATAACCATGACATTTCAAATTGGGGAAAATAATGTTAGAACATTTATGTATCCATTGGCAACGTGTGGGGAGAGAATGCCCAAGTATTGCTTAATTTTCAGCCTTTCTAAATATTTTACGAAACCCGTAAGTACAGCCTTAGCATATTTACATTCCTCTAGAGTTTTTTAAAAAAAGATTTTATTTACTTATTTTAGAGCGTGAGTGCAAGTGGGGGAAGGGGCAGGAGAGGGAGAATCTCAAGTAGACTTCACGCTGAGCACAGAGCCCCTACTTCAGCCAAAATCAAGAGTCAGCTGATTAACTGACTGAGCCACCCAGGTGCCCCTACCCTAGAGTTTGTTTTACCACTTAATCCTGGCAAGGTATTCTTATCTGGCTTTGGGAGAATATTCCAGCACTTTGAGGCAAAGATGGATCCTAGTAACCCAGCACTGGAAGCCAAGATAGAAAAGATCTCTACAGCTGCCATGACCTTCCCTTAGGTGCTATTATACACAGGGAGGAATGTGATCCAGGCACTAGAGAACACCAACATGCTGAATGTCAGGAGCTTGGCTTCAGTCAAAGTGTCAGGCAGGCCAAGAAAGCCAAGGTGAAGCTTGCAAGAGCCAAGGAACCCAAATATCCTAAGGAAAGATAGAACGTAATGACAGAGCCCTTACTGCACACAGTGATAAGGAAGACACGCTCAGAATGTGCATCTAGGTCAACTAAAGGAGGAGAAGATCCCAACCAGACTACACAGAAAGTCACCTGAATCAGTGAGCAGATGGGGATGACAGAATTAGGTGCCCCTAGTAGTAACCACTGCCTCACCTTTCTCCCTGGTGTTGTGATTTTGAAAGCCAGAACTACAGTGATGGTTTTTTGCCAAAATGGCGGAAACAGCCACAGTGAATATGACTCCAAATGTCATTTGTTGGATAATGCAGGTGGCAGTGTTGGGATGGCCAATGAAGAGTAAGGAGCAAAGGAAGCACAGGATAGGGGAGATGAACAGGATGTAGCTGAGAGCTCAGTTATTAGCTTTGACATGGGAGTTTCCCTATATTTCACAAAAATCTCAAGAACCACAGCTGTAAGGACAGACAGACCAAGGGCTGCAAAGGCAAGCACCATCCCCAAAGATCTTCATAGCCCAAGAAAGTCACAACCTTTAAGAGGCAATGATCTTGACCACTATTTGCATATTGATTGTCTGGACACTTCATACATTGGGCTTTGTATCTGGCAATAAAAACAAAGGGCCATTATCTTGGATTCAGTGAATCTCATGAGCTCCCCAAATACTCACATTTGGCCAAATTGCTATAATTAGACACCAAATAAAGGAATGTTACAGAGAGAAAAAATTCAAGTTAATGATGTCTATTTTTTCTTGGCATATCAAGGGCCAAGCAGCCATAATCACGTCTTTTGTTCAACCTCCATAGGCAAGGAAATAAGTTTTTTTTCCTATAAGCAAAAATTACACCCAACCATATCACTTAAATATAGGTAGAGTAGGACATATCCTGGATTCAGTCACTTAAAAGCAAGCATTTATCGATAACCTGCAGTGACACAGATAATATTCTAAGTTCTGCAGATAGAGATGACAAGACAAAAACTCTCACTTAAGAAGCGTCAAATTTACATTATTTCTGCTATCCAAGTAATTGCAAACCTATCTCCTATTCATCATTTCCACTAATTTGTTCAGATTTGAATAACTTCTATTTTAACAAAATAACTCCCTAATGAGTCTCCCTGTCTTCTGTCTTGAATATGTCTCATCTCTCATCCATTCAATCACACCTATTAATGTTCCTTTCATATTACTTTTTTTGCTTAAAATCCCACAATCATTCCTGCTCGGCTAGAGCAGCGATTCTCAAACGTTAAGTGAGCATTAGACTCATCTGGAGGGCTCGTTAAAGCAGTTTGCTAGAACTTACCACCAGAGTTTCTGATTCAGAAACTTGAAATTCACATTTCTTTTTCCTAGTAAAGATTTTATTTATTTGAGAGAGAGAAAGCGAGAGAGAGAGAAAGAGAGAGCATGAGCAGGGGGAGGGCAGAGGGAAAGAGAGAAGCAGACTCCCCGCTGAGCAGGGAGCCTGATGTGGGGCTGGATCCCAGGACCCCGGGATCATGACCTGAGCTGAAGGCAGACGCTAAACTGACTGAGCCACCCAGGCGCCCCTGAAATTCACATTTCTAATAAATTCCCAAGTAATGCTGATGCTGTTGGTACAAGTTCGAGAGCCACTGTTCTAGATAGAGTCTCAACTGCTAGCAATGCACACAAGGTTCATTATTATCCAGGTTCTGCCTACTTCCCCTGCAGCGCCTTTTTTGAGGTGGTAAGGTAGAGAGGACAAAGAAACTAAATTGAATGTACACCTGCGATATTCCAGGCACTCTGCTTGATATGTCTTATATCTCACTTCTACAATCTTGTGAGGCAGGTAGACTATCAATCCATTTTGTAGAAGGAAATAATTGAGGCTGGAAGAGCTCAAGTAACTCACCTAAGATCTTGGAGGTAGTGAAGGCAGGGCTAAGATCCAGGCAGACTCAAGACCAGGGGGCTAGACTAGGGTGAAGCAAATGAGACACAAGGGGGCAAAATTTAAGGAAGCACTCATTTCAGGTGCTACCTGTGGCCTTGTGGGACCCAGAGAGTGAGTGCCTCCTTAAATTTTGTATCCCAGGCACCTCACCTTACCCTAGTCCTGGCCCTATTCAGGACTATCTGACTCCAAAGCCTGCCATTTTTCCATTGCACACCTTTTGTTAACTTTAATATTCACAATGCTTTCTCTTAAAAAGCTGTGATTTTCTTAGAGGGCTTAGAGAAGTCTCTGCATTTTTTTTTCTCAAGAGGAATTTCTCAAGATTTTATTTCTCAAGATTAAAAGGAAAACTGCAGGCCAATCTCATTTATAAAATGCTATAAATTAATTTTAAATATTAGAAAAATCTCATCAAGTACATTAAAGAAATAGCCCACCACAGCCAACTGGGGCTTTTTAAATGTTTTTAAATGCCAGAACTTGAAAGAACATTTAACTCAGAGTCAGGCAGGAGTTCAAAGTAGTTCAAATATTGGCATCAATTTTATTTTTTATTTTTAAAACAGGTTTTTTTTATTATTCTTTTTAGTAATCTCTACACACAATGTGGGGCTCGAACTCACCACCCCAAGATCAAGAATCACATGCTCTACTGAGCCAGCCAGATGCCCCAGCATCAGTTTTATATTGAATTATAATAAATAAAAACAATAAAATTCCTGAAGCTTTCTTTCAATTTTGTGATATCATTCAAATTGAGTGAAAATTATGTTTCCTGGAGGTTTGATGGAATTCCCATGTGAACATGTCTGGACCTAGTGCATTTTGGGGTGGGTAGCCCCTCAATATCTTTCTTAAGTTTTAGTATAGTTAACATGCAGTGTTATATTAGTTTCAAGTGTACAATGTAGTGATTCAACACTTCCATTCATCACCCAGTGCTCATCACAACAAGTGCACTCCTTAATCCTCATCACCTATTTCCCCCATCTCCCCATCCCCTCCCCTCTGGGAACCATCAGTTTGTTCTCTATAGTTAAGAGTCTGTGTCTTTCAGTGCTATATCAAAATCTTAAAAGAAATCTATCTTTAAATCTCAAAACGCTCCGGGACGCCTGGGTGGCTCAGTTAAGCATCTGCCTTTGGCTCAGGTCATGATCCCAGAGTCCTGGGATCGAGTCCTGCATCGGGCTCCCTGCTCAGTGGGGAGCCTGCTTCTCCCTCTGCCCCTCCCCCTGCTCGTGCTCTCCCTGTCAAATAAATAAATAAAATTTTCAAAAAATTACTTAAATTAAAAAAATAAATCTCAAAATGCTCCAGTATCCTCTTATCTGTGCATATAACCATGCTTTCTCTTCTTCCTGGGACACCATTTCTTCCCTTGTATACCAGACTAACTAACTATAAACACCTGTCTCTAACTAAGCTTGAATTATTTCACCTGGGAAGCATGCCTTGCCCATTTAAGGATTATTAACTCCTTATTTCCCCCAAACACATCTTATTTATGGCATTTTCTTTTTTTAAAAAAGTTTATTTATTTATTTCAATAATCTCTATACCCATCGCGGGGCTTGAACTCATGAGATCAAGCGCCGCATGCTCCTCCAGCTGAGCCAGCCAGACAGCCCTTGCTATTTATATTTCTAGAATTACTTTTTACACTCTATTGCACTTTTTTGTTTCTTCCTTGCTTATATCACTAAACTGGAGACGTTCAATGGCAGTGTGGCTTATGTGGAAGAGAAACAGTTTAGTAGTTAAAACAGTATTCAAATTTGGGCTTGTCTATTTACTAGGGGTCTGATCTTACTAATCAATTTTGTCAATAAAAAATTATTCAAAACTTGGAAATAACCTAAGAGGATGGCTGAATACACTTTTAATGGCATACTGCAGCATTTCTTAACAAGCCAACCCATGGCTGATTTATTTATCTAGCAGAAAGTACCTGTTTGACTTTGTGATTTACTATTTGACTAGAGCCATTGTGCAATCACTTGTTAGCCTGATTTCTGTCTGGGAGAAAGACAAACCCAAAGATTATGGTTTTATTGCCCTGTAGGACATTATCCATTTTTCTATCTGACCTAGAAATCTTATTCTCACATTCTTTGTTGATGTGTTGTCAAAATGCCTTTACTGATGAACTCTTATAAACCTTTGTTTTACAAAAGCCCTTGGAAGCCGTTTTCTCTTATCGATCTCCGTATTACTTAACAGCTGAATAAAAGCTTTGATACATGTTTACTCTCTATTTTTGAAAGTCATGGGCTTAACTTTTAAAAACTTATACTCACAGTAAACTCACTCATAGTAAAATGGTAATGATGATAACACCAACTCCCACAGGTTTTTATGAAAAAAAAAAAAAAAAGAGTATGTCTGTATGTACCTGTAACAGTCTTTCAATAAATGGTATTTGTAGTTAACACTACTTCCTCTTATATAGGTATACTTTATATTACATATGTATATTGTATAGGTCTATCACACCTAATAGGCACTCAATATATATTTGTTGAATCCATGTGTTGTTGAATACAAATACAGTTATTTGTTGAGTGGATGACTGGATTATCAACAATGACATGAGACAAAACAGCAGTGCATCCATCTTCAATAAGCACAAATTTCTAGGTGTTAATTGACACTAAAAATGCTATTTCCATCAGCCTTCCTAAATCTGAGCTGTGTAGTTTTTTAATTTTTAAATTTTGAGAGAAGTGTAGATTCACATGCAGTTGTGAGAAATAATACAGGGAGATTTTGGATGCCCTTTAGCTAGCTTCCTCCAATGGTAACATTGCACAAAACCATAGTACAATATCACAACCAGAATATTGATATTAATGTTCATTCATTGCTGAAGCTTTCTATTTCTTTGCTAAGGCTTTCAATTTTTTTGTTTGTCTCAAGCGTGTTCATAATTGCTCACTGGAGCATTTTTATGATAGTTCTGACATCGCTGTGATTTCACAAATTAACTCTCTGTTGGTGTTCTTTATTCATTCAGTTTGGGATCTTCCTGGTGCTTGTTATGATGAATAATTTTTGATGGAAACCAGAACATTTCAGGTATTGTGATATGAGGCTCTGGATTTTATTTCAACCTTCTGTTTTATCTGGCTTCCTCTGACATTGCTGTGGCTGGGAAAGGCTGGGGGAGACGGTCTTTTTACTGCCAGGGTGGGCAGAAGTCCAAGTTTTCCACTTAGCCTCCGCTGACATATGATGAGGGGAGTTCTCCTCACTTCTGGGTGGGGGTAGGTGTTCTGACTCCCCACAAGGCCTCCACTGAATCCTCTTGGTTGGAAGGAGTAGGAGTGCCTCCTTACTTCTTCCCATGAGGCCCCCAGCATACTGTGGGGGAAGGGGTGGCGTCCTGTAACCATGGGCCATGATGAAAGCCCCGATTCACCACCTGGCCTCCTTTAAGACTAGTAGGGAACAGGGGGGGCACCTCATCACGGCCAAGTGGGGATGGAAGTCTGGGCACTGTACTTTGCAGGAGGGGGCCTGGTTACTGCTCAGTGATGATGAATATCCTGCCTCCCCACTTGACCTTCTCTGATACCACTCTGGCTAGAGATGGGGGGTGGAGGGTGGGGTGCCTTGTAACCCAAAGAGGGTGCAAATGTAGACTCCCCACTTGGCCCTTCCTGGTGGGGATGGGCCATAGTATTTTTTGCCGTGATGTGTCGCTGGAGTAGAGTAGTTACTGTCTTAAAGATTTCTGTCTTGCCAGGGTGTCCTTTTCCTGGTCCTTTGGCTAGACAGAGCAGGCTTTTGTTGGGGCTTTTTAATGTTGTAAATGCCCACTGGCCTCGCTGGTTGTTGGTTCCTTCAGGTTCAAGTCTAGGACATACGAAGCAAAAGAAAACCCAGGAAACCCACCCCATTATGTTGTTCTACAAGTCTGCTTTCTTCTCCCCACCTTTCTGAGTCATCTTAGGTTGGTTGTATACATATGCCCTGCTGTTTAGTTGTACTTAGGGGAGATATAGGGAAAAGTATGTTTATTCCATCTTCCCAGAGGTGGAAGTCTGCTAAGGAAACACTAAGGTTTATGCTCATTCTGAGCATGAGAAAGCTTAGGAAAATCTATTGTGTTTCATTTTTTGTTTCCACTAACCTCTTATGTGATCCTGTTCCTTGAGATATATTTTTTTTCTTTTTGAGAGAGAGAGAGAGAGCAGGAAGGGAGGGGAAGAAAGAGAATCCCAAGCAGACTCCACACCCACGCGGGGCTTGATCTAACAACCCTGAGATCATGACCTGATCCGAGACCAAGAGTTGGATGCTTAACCAACTGAGCCACCCAGGTGCCCCAGAAAAAAATGAAAATTGGGCTATGGAAGAAAAAAACAGAAAAATGTAGTTGATAGTGTTGTTGAAGTTTGGTCTCAGAAGATTTAATTAGTCAAGGAGACAGCATACTGCATTGGCTAAATGCATGGATGGTGGAGCCAGATGATCAGGTTTACATTTTGGTTCCACAGTTACTAGTAGTGTGACTTTGGGTGAGTTTCTACGCCAGTGTATTCTCATCTTTAAATGGGGATGTTATTGGGATGAGCACTGGGTGTTATATGCAACTAATGAATCGTTGAACACTACAACAAAAACTTACTTTTCTATATGTTGGCTAACTGAACATAATGAAAGAAAAAATAAATGGGGATGTTACCAGTACCTACTTTATAAGATTGTTGTTAAGTGATTTAATATATGAAAAGCATTTGGAACTATGCCTACCACCTAATAATTATGATAAAAATGTTTGATATTATTAGTCACTTGCCTATAGATTTATTATTAGACATAATTCTCAACTATATGGCCCGTTCCATATTAAATGTGTATTTTTGTGTGGTATCTCATTTCTCTATTATTAGAGTTTCATTATTTATTTATTTATTTGAGAGAGAAAGCGAGAGACAGAGCATGAGCGGTGGTGGTGGGGAGCGGTAGAAGGCAGAGGGGGAGAGAGAAGCAGACTCCCTGCTGAGCAGGGAGCCCGACACAGGGCTAGATCCCAGGACCCTGGGATCATGACCTGAGCCAAAGGCAGACACTTAGCTGACTGAGCCACCCAGGCACCCCTTTATTGTTAGAGTTTTAAAACACGTTTTAATATCTGGCAATAAAAGTCTCCCATCTGTCAAAATTCTCTTCCAGTATTTTCTCCAAATTATTGTCTATTTCAACATTATAATATATTATGCAAAGGTCTGCATTTTCAATGAAATTTCAATATGAAATGTATTCAACTTGCAAATTAATTTAGTTTTTTTTTTTTTTTTTTTTTTTTTTTTATTTTTTTTAAAGATTTTATTTATTTACCTGACAGAGAGAGACACAGCGAGAGAGGGAACACAAGCAGGGGGAGTGGAAGAAGGAGAAGCAGGCTTCCCGCGGAGCAGAGAGCCCGATGTGGGGCTCGATTCCAGGACGCTGGGATCATGACCTGAGCCGAAGGCAGACGCTTAACGACTGAGCCACCCAGGCGCCCCACAAATTAATTTAGTTTTGATATCTTTCCAATTCTGAGTTTTCCTATCGATAAATAATGTGAGCCCTTTGTTTATTCAAAAACTGCTTTATATTCATAATCAAATTTTTGAATTTTTCTTTATATTAGATTTGCACACTTCTTGTGGTTTATTCATAAATATTTTAAACGTGTTGTTACATTATTGGAATATTTTTATGCTATATATTTAATATGGTTATTACTTGTGCATAGAAAAGTTACTGTATTGTGTACGTGTTTGGAGACTGACCTTCTTACCAAATTATGGCAAAAATGGTCATTTTTGTTTTGTTCTTGTTTTTAAATAAGAGTGCTAGAACCACACTGAAAAAAAGTTTACCTTTTTAATAATCTTTAATATCTTAAATGGGGTTTTCTCCCTAATTACTTTCCTATATAATTATTTTCTTTGAATTGACTTTTCTTATAGATTGAAATTTAGGATAATTTTGCCTGGTTTCAAAATACGGGTTCTGGCATTGTTATTTATAATTTCTTTAAGACTACCAATTAATTCTGAGTAGATTAAGATGTTTACAATATCCCCAATTCTTATTCTGTAAAATAAGCATATATCATATGGACAGTTGGAGGAATCTATTATATAGGAAAAAGGAAGTTCATCAAATATAGCAGATAGAAATAAGAGGACTTAATTAGTGAATTCAGGAGATATTATACTTCAGAGTCAGATTCGTGCATACAGAGAGAAAACTGGTGGAACTTTGCAGAGGTCTGTGCACCTTTGATGCCAAAGATGGGAGGCCAAGAACAGCAAAAACAGACGATCAAGAAAAATAAAGGTTCTCTCTCAGGGCACATGATATACTGCAAGCTGCCTGGCAATGAGACCCCAACTGATGACAAGGAGATTCCAATGAGAAAAAACACGCACCTAAAGCCAACACTAATTCAAAATGAGCTATTCAGCAGCCAGCTTTGCAAAGGTTTTATGGTGACAGGGATAAGGGAAGGAAAAATTTGAGTTTACCTAGAGGATGAACTTAAAAGCCTTGTATGCTCCTGAGAGACCCTGTAACAGTCAGCTACCCTAATAATAAATCACACTCATGGGCATTCTCTATTTTATACTGCCATCACGGCCTGCAGGCTAACTCCAAGGTGCGTGGACTGGGACAATGAGGAATTCTGCATAAATTTGCCAGAATGGAGGAAGCTAGGCCACCTGCTGCTTTTATTTTATTTTTTTTAAAAAAGATTTTATTTATTTATTTGACAGAGAGAGAGATAGCAAGAGAGGGAACACAAGCAGAGGAAGTGAGAGAGAGAGAAGCAGGCTTCCTGCCGAGCGGGGAGCCCGATGCAGGACCCCGGGATCATGACCTGAGTCGAAGGCAGACGCTTAACGACTGAGCCACCCAGGTGACCCTTACTTTATTTAAAAAAAAAAAAAAATTATTTAAATTCAATTTAGTTAACATATGGTGGATTATTCGTTTCAGGGGGATATTCATCAGTTGCATATAACACCCAGTGCTCATTCCATCATGTGCCCTCCTCAATGCCCATCACCCAGTTACCCCAACCTCCCACCCTCCTTCCCTCCAGCAAACCTCAGTTTGTTTGCTAGAGTTAAGAGTCTCTTACGGTGTGTCTCCCTCTCTGTTTTTATCTTATTTTTTCTTCCCTTCCCCTATGTTTTACTTCACAATTTATACTGTTTCAGTTGATTTTTTGGAGCATTTTTGGTATAAAATGATATATTTTAATCTCTTGTGTCTTCCTTTTCCATTAATATGACCCTTTTTGTTTCATGAATTGCTGTACTGCTCAAAACTTCAGAGCAACGTTAAATAATAGGAATGAAAGTGGACATTTTGTCTTGTCTGCAAATTTAATTGCTGGAGGGTGTTTCCAGTTTTCCATTGTCTGTTGGCAATCCCAAATGTTAGCTATGGTGTGAAAAGTCTTACCAACCAGTCTATTGTCACTTCTCATCATGGGGTCTCACCATCCCATCCTAGACTTGCTGTTTTCTAGCCACTTTTTCTAGACTTTTTTTTTTTTTTTTTTTGCAGGTCCCTGAATAGTGTGGGGGGAGAGGGAATGGAAATGTGCCATTTTAATTATTTCTGACAAGAATATTTTTTCTCCCTTTATTCAGCCAATATAATCCTATTCATCTTTTAGAACTCAAACAAAACAAAACAAAACTGCATCCTTTGTGGAAAATTCCCTGACGTTCCAAAGTAAGGTTAGATTACCCCCTACTCCCCACGTCTTTGTACTTACTGCACATGCTCCTTATGATTACTCATCACGCTCATCTCCTCTCCCTGCCTCTGAACTGGAGCACAGACATGGTAGAACATGCACAGTGCACAGTGGCTGGCTCAGAGCAGTATTAGAGGATACTTTTAATCATGAAATTTATCTCTGAACACTTACTTTGTGTCATGAATGGTGCTAGGCACTTGGGAAATCAAGCTTATGCAAACTTCAATATGGTCAGGGTTTGGTTGAAAGAAACACATATGATTAAACCAAGATATTCACAATACCATGTATCAAGTTCCATGGAAGAAACTAACAGAAGATTCTGGGATGGCCCATAAAAATATCTCCTTGAGTAGGTAAGGCTAACGGTCAAAAAGATGAGTAGGAATAAATCAGGTCAAAGAGAAAAGTATCTTTTCATAGGAAGGATTACTAACTTCAAGAATGAAATTACTGAATAAATGAAAAAGAACAACTTTGAGATTCCAGTCCTATTCTAGATCCTTCCAATTTGGGGGGACAAGTGGGGATATAAATGAAACGACGAGAAGGGGAAATCCTTCCAGGTCTATACCTATGTCATTGGAAATCTCCTTCCCAGTCAAAGCAGTAGGCAGCCTTTCCCCATTGTGGAATTTGCCTGGATCCATGGCAACAGCTCTCGCTTACTGCACACAGAGTGAGTAGGCTGAAGAAATCAGAGGGAAGTCTTGTTAAAATCTGCAAATATGATCTAGTCCTGTGTAACCAGAGCACTTCAAGGAAAATCAGCAAGTTTTATTTTTTTATTTTATTTTATTTTATTTTTATTCTAGTGGAACTTCTTTAATCCAGATTTTTAAGTCAAATTCTTAGGTTTGAACATCTCCACTCTGGAGTTTCTGGAGAGGATGTTTTTGAAGAGTCTTAGGAGCAAGTGAGCCATGTAAAGCCAACCCAACTCTGCTAATTCTAATTAAAAATGAGGAGCTGCCACATCCTAATGAGCGAGGACAGCTAATTAGCAGGTCAGAAAAGACAATTAAAATCTATCAGAACAAACCCACAGTGAGGTGTTCTGGTGGGTGGGCTAACCACACTCTGATGATCTGTTACTAAGTGTGGTCAGGAGTTTATATTCCAATGAACACAGAGGTCAGAGGGCTTGGTGGTAAGTTCTCCTTGGGCATGCTTTAAGCTTTAACATTCTTCCTTTTTAAAACTTAAATTCAATTAATTAACATATAATGTATTATTGGTTTCAGAGGTAGAGGTGAGTGACTCATCAGTCTTACATAATACCCAGTGGTCATTACATCATGTGCCCTCCTTATTCAAGGTTGTGCCCCTTCCTGGGGCGGCCCATGTTCATTAAAAGATTGAAGTAAGAATATAAAAGCTTGGCCACATCAGCCCAACAAGACATTTCTGAAGGGACATCCCAGCTCCAGAGCTCCCTGTGGTGTTGGTCCAAACTGTCATTAGTTGTGCATTACAGCTCAACTTACTCCTCTGTCCACTCTTGGTTTTTCCTCTTCACTTCTACATGTACTTCTTTAAGTAAACATCCTGCATGATAAACCCTGTCTTGGAGTTTGCTTCCCACGAAACTCAATATGTAATGTTTGGCATTAGGGGGTAATCCAAAAACAAAACAAAACCCCCAAACAAAAACAAACAAAAAAATGAAAACAGCCATTAATATGGGGTTTCAAAATGGAATCATTCTCTACTTTCTGGTCAGATGGCAAAGAAGACCCCATCATTAGTGGTGAACACAGATAATCTCTGGCACAAGATGGAGATCCAATTGTTAAACCTTCAAACAGTGATGAAGTATGATGGTAAAATGATGGAAGGGGATTCTCATGCTTATGTGAATTATTAGGCATTTGAGAAACATATGAGAAATAGTAACTATGAGTACAATGGAATTGGTAACTAGATTGATGGTGTGGAAAAAAAATAATGAAAAGGTGAGAGCGATTAGTTGGCAATTGTAAAATAAGTATGAAAGGAAAAGGTCTACAAGGTAGTATACAGTGATATTCTAATCTCCTGCAGACAACCAGGAGATAGCAAAGAGTTCAGCGAGGAGCATACCCCATCCAGAGCCATACCTCCTCTATCTGCTGGTACACCCCAGGAAGCAACATTCCTCTCTTTTTTTTTTATTTTTTTTTTATTTTTTATTATTTTTTAAAGATTTTATTTATTTATTCATGAGAGACAGAGAGAGAGAGAGAGAGAGACAGAGGCAGAGGGAGAAGCAGGCTCCCCGCGGAGCAGGGAGCCCGATGCGGGACTCGATCCCAGGACCCTGGGATCACGACCTGAGCCGAAGGCAGACGCTTAACCGACTGAGCCACCCAGGCGTCCCAACATTCCTCTCTTTTAAGCATCCCAGGGCCAGGTACCAGGCAGCTGGGGACCACCCTTATCATTTAGAGCCCCCTAAAATTATTCAAACTAGCCAATCCTAAATTTTTTACCCTGCCCTGCCTTGCCTTTTCCTAGGAAACTCCAATAAAGGCCATGGCTTAGTCTCTCCCTTTGTTCATGACCCTTCTGCCTCCTGTAATCACCAGTGCTTTGTCATGTGTCTCTGGGCAGTGTGCTGTCTCTCCTGTCTCTAGGGCCTGTGAATATAATAAACTTTGTTTTCTTGAACCTTTCTGGTATCTCCACTTGTGGTACCACCTGACTAATGATAACATAAAAGAACACAGAACAATACACATTGGGGACCTTGGTAAAACACATGACTCCAAAGGATGGCAGATAAACCCTACTAAGTTTCAGGGGCCTGTTTGATTTTCAATAAAGTTATTTATGTCTACTTGTTAGGATCATGTTGCGACATCACATCCAAAGTAAAAGATAAATCATTACATCTTACATCTCCCACAATAAATAAGAAAGTACAGTGCCAAGTAAGGCTCTTTCTGTTTTATCAGCAACATATTCCACATCTGGGATTCAGCTTCAACCCATATACAAGGTGACATAAATGCCTGCTAGTTTAGGAAGGTAGTCTGTGGCTGCCTTGCCCAAGATCACACCTTTTACCAGGGGAGCCCAATTCAAGGACTGACTGATGAAGGAGTACAAAGGCCTGGCCATTTTGGCCCAACTCAACATGATGCGGAAGGGCCATTCTAGCTTCCAGGCGTCAAAGGGGTCAGCTGAGGCTGTCATTCAGTCTGCATTGCAGCCTGACTTCCACTCCTCCCTCTTTCCACTCCTGCTTCCCTATTCCTCCCTCCTAACAAACATCCTACATGCTAAACTCCATCTCAGAATCTGTTTCTCTGGAAACCCAACTTGTGATACAGCATTTCTAGATGAAAGTACCCATCAATTTCTTAATGACTGCTTCAACTAGCTGAAGTATAATAAATGTTGGCGTATCCACCAGTATCTAATACTCAAGGAAAAAATGACATTGAGTGGTAGATAAAAGGATTCCTCCAGCAGAAGTCCCATAAATTTCCCTATGTTATAGCAGCAAATTCTGTGGACAAAACTGGTAGGCAAGAGTTGTGGAAAAAAATCAAAAGAATATAAAAATAAAAGAAAGAAGTAGTATATACTTTCTAAAAACGGTATATTCTTCCTAAAAACAATCACTGAAACTAGTACTCTTGCTTGAGCCAAAATGAAGAACACATATGAGAAAGTCATGACTTCAAAGAAACAATTTTTCACATAGAAAGGAATAAAACTTAGATTTAATGCTGAAATAATTTCGTTGGCATGGTTAGGAAAAAATACAAATGACAAATCATTTTCTGTAAGTAAGACACAAAAATTTAGAATTATAATCTAGATCAAAACTCCGATATTTAACACGAATCTTAAATAAATATATCCAGAAAACTAAATAAGAGGGAAAACTTCAGGATGCCTGGGTGGCTCAGTCCCTCCCCACCTTCACTTGTGCTCGCTCTCTCTCAAATAAAATCTTAAAAAAAAAGAAGAGGGAAAACTTCTCAACTGCTTTATAAGACCTACAAAATCTTTTTTTTTTTTTTTGAAGATTTTATTTATTTATTTGACAGAGAGAGACACAACACAGCGAGAGAGGGAACACAACGAGGCGCCCCAGGCCTACAAAATCTTGATATTAAAACTTTCCAAGGACATGGGGCGCCTGGGTGGCTCAGTTGTTAAACGTCTGCCTTCGGCTCAGGTCATGATCCTCGGGTCCTGGGATCAAGCCCCACATTGGGCTCCCTACTCAGCGGGAAGCCTGCTTTTCCCTCTCCCACTCCCCCTGTTTGTGTTCCCTCTCTTTCAAATAAATAAATAAAATCTTTAAAAAAAATAAAAAAAAAATAAAACTTTACAAGGGCAATACAAAAAAGGGAAATAATAAACAAATTGAAAATAAAACTTTATGAGTTGTGCCTTTAATTATAGCACCCAAAGCTTCAAATAACAAAGATTAAATTTAATGAAATATGTGCAAGACCTGTACATTTACAAGCAACGGAATATTTTTAAGAAAAATGTAAAAGAGTTAAATAAAAGAAGGAATATAACATGTTCATGGATTGGAAGACTCTGTATTTAAAGATGTCAATTTTCTCCTAATTTATCTATAGATAGAGTCAGAACAATCTATAGAGTAAGCACAATGCCAATCAAAATAAAAGCAGTTTGGGGGGTGGGGCTTACATAATGAACTAAGAATAGTTAAGATAATCTTGAAGAAGACAAATAAAACAGGTGGAGCTATACTACTAGGTATCAAGACTTAAGTCATAATAATTCACTGTGCTATTGGCGCAAGGTAATATAAATGGACCAATGGAACATAATAGTCCAGAAACATATCTACACATATGACAAAATGGCATTACAATGCAGAGGGGAAAGGATGGTCTTTTCAATAAATAATGCTGGGCAAATTAGGTATCAATTTCAACTGGGAAAGAGTACATTTTGATCCCAGTCTCACACAACATACAAACATCACTTAAATATGAAAGGTAGGGGCGCCTGGGTGGCTCAGTCAGTTAAGGGTCTGCCTTCGGCTCAGGTCATGATCCCAGGGTCGTAGGTTCGAGCCCCGCATCAGGCTCTCCCAGAGCCTGCTTCTCCCTCCCTCTCAGCCTGCCGCTTCCCCTGCTTGAGCTCTCTCTCTCTCTCCCCCTCTTTCTCTCTGTCAAATAAATAAATAAAATCTTAAAAAAAATAAATATGAAAGGTTAAACAATAAAGAATCCTTTAGAAGAAAAAATAGGAAAATATTGATGACTTCGGATTTCTTAAACAGAACATAAAAACACTATACAGGATAGAAATGGAAAAATTGGATTATATTAAGATTAAGAACTTCCAGTTATCAAAAGTCACCATCAAAAGAATAAAAAGGCAAATTACAGAGTATAAAGAGAATATCACTTATGTTGAACAAAGAACTCATAACCAGAATATATTAAAAAAACCCTTACAAAATCACCAAAGAAAAGGCAGACAATTCAAGAGAAAACAGGCAAAGATTTGAACAGGCACTCACAACAGAGAACATCCAAATGGCTGATAAACATAGTAAAAGTTTTTTTTTAAGGATTTTATTTATTATGTGACAGAGAGAGAGACAGCGAGAGAGGGAACACAAGCAGGGGGAGTGGGAGAGGGAGAAGCAGGCTTCCCGCTGAGCAGGGAGCCCGATACGGGGCTCGACCCCAGGACCCTGGGATCATGACCTGCGCCGAAGGCAAACGCTTAATGATTGAGCCACCCAGGCGCCCCAGGAAAAGTTTTTTTAAAATATGATTAGTCACCAGGAAAATGAAAATTGAACCTATGTTTTAAAATCTTATTTATTGATTTATTTTTGCAATAGAGTGAGAGAGAGAGAGAGAGAGAAGGTGGGAGAGAGAGAGGATGAGCAGAAAGCAAAGGAGACTCCCTGCTGAACAGGGAACCAGATGTGGGACTTGATCCCAGGACCCTGGGATCATGACCTGAGCCGAAGGCAGACGCTTAACCAACTGAGCCACCCAGGTGCCCCTGAACCCATGTTTTAAATATAGCTACCTATGTCCTATGATGGCTAAAATGAAAAATACAGGCACACCAAATGTTGGTGAAGATGTAGAACAGGAACAAATGGAATTCTCATACACTGCAGGTCAGAGAGTTGATTAGTACAACAGCCACTTTGGAAGACTTGTTGGTATCTACTAAAGCTGAGCATGAGTTCTTGAGTATGTAGTCAACAGGAATGCTAACATATGCTATATTACAAAGCTGTGATCACCAAGACAGCATGGTACTGGCACAAAAACAGACACATAGATCAATGGAACAGAACAGAGAGCCCGGATATGGACCCTCAACTCTATGGTCAACTAATCTTCAACAAAGCAGGAAAAAATATGCAATGGAAAAAAGACAGTCTCTTCAAGAAATGGTGCTGGGAAAATTGGACAGCCACATGCAGAAGAATGAAACTCGGCCATTCTCTTACACCATACACAAAGATAAACTCAAAATGGACGAAAGACCTCAATGTGAGACAGGAATTCATCAAAATCCTAGAGAAGAACCTAGGCAGTAACCTCTTCGACATTGGCCACAGAAACTTCTTTCAAGATACATCTCCAAAGGCAAGGGAAACAAAAGCAAAAATGAACTTTTGGGACTTGATCAAGATAAAAAGCTTCTGCACAGCAAAGGAAACAGTCAACAAAACAAAGAGGCAATCCACGGAATGGGAGAAGTTATTTGCAAATGACACTACAGATAAAGGGCTGGTATCCAAGATCTATAAAGAACTTCTCAAACTCAACACCAAAAAACAAATAATCAAGTCAAAAAATGGGCAGAAGACATGAACAGACACTTCTCCAAAGAAGACATACAAATGGCTAACAGACACATGAAAAAATGTTCATCATCATTAACCATCAAGAAATTTAAATCAAAACCACATTGAGATACCACCTTACACCAGTTATAATGGCAAAAATGGACAGGGAAAGAAACAACAAATGTTGGAGAGGTTGTGGAGAAAGGGAAACCCTCTTACACTGTTGGTAGGAATGCAAGTTGGTACAGCCACTTTGGAAAACAGTGTGGAGGTTCCTCAAAAAGTTAAAAATAGAGCTACCCTATGACCCAGCAATTGCACTACTGGGCATTTACCCCAAAGATATAGATGTAGTGAAAAGAAGGGCCACATGCACCCCAATGTTCATAGCAGCAATGTCTGCAATAGCCAAACTGTGGAAAGAGCCGAGATACCCTTTAACAGACGAATGGATAAAGAAGATGTGGTCCAGGGGCGTCTGGGTGGCTCAGTAGTTAAGTGCCTGCCTTCGCCTCAGGTCATGATCCCAGGGTCCTGGGATCGAGCCCCGCATCGGGCTCCCTGCTCAGCCAGGAGCCTTCTCTCTCTCCCACTCCCCCTGCTTGTGTTCCCTCACTAGCTGTCTCTGTGTCAAATACATAAAATTAAAAAAAAAAAGAGTAAAAAGAAAAAAGAAAAGAAGATGTGGTCCATATATACAATGGAATATTACTCAGCCATTAGAAAGAATGAATACCCAACTTTTGCATCAACATGGATGGGACTGGAGGAGATTATGCTAAGTGAAATAAGTCAAGCAGAGAAAGTCAATTATCATATGGTTTCACTTATTGGTGGAACATAAGGAATAGCATGGAGGATATTAGCAGAAGGAAGGGAAAAATGAAGGGGGGGAAATCAGAGGGGGAGACGAACCATGAGAGACTATGGACTGTGGGAAACAAACTGAGGGTTTTAGAGGGGAGGGAGTGGGGGGATGGGTTAGCCCAGTGATGGGTATTAAGGAGGGGACTACTGCATGGAGCACTGGGTGTTATACGCAAACAATGAATCATGGAACTCTATATCAAAAACTAATGATGTACTGTATGGTGACTAACATAACATAATAATAAAAATAATAATAATAGAGGAATGCTAATGTACAGCCATCAAGATTTATGTACAAGAATGTTCATACTGGTATTATCTGTAACACACCAAACTGGAAGCTACCTGAATGCCCATCAATATTAGAGTGGATACACTGTGGTATAGGGACACAATGCAAATCTATCCAGTAATGAGAACACATGACTAGGCCCAACAACATGACTAAGTTGAGCAAAACAAAATATTGAGCAAAATAAATTAGACAAAAAAGAGTTATGCCCTATGTGATCCCAAACTTACACAGTTCAAAAGTAGGCTAAATTTGTCTCTGGTATTAAAAGTGAAAATAGTGGTTGCCCTTGTGGGACAGTGACTGAAAGTGGCACAGGGAGACCCTCTCAGGGGGGCAAAGCAATGTTCTGTTTCTTGATCTGTGTACCGGCTACATGATATGTTAGCTTTGTGAAACTTCATCATGCTGTGCCCTTATGATCTGCTCACTTCTCTGAAAGTGTGATATACTTAAAAGGTTTTTAAGACCTGTATTATTTCTACAAGTATTAGAATTGAGCAGAGGGGTCCAATGAAATAATAAAAAATGTAACACACTTGCTATGTCTTTGACAAGATGAATAGTTGAATAGATTGTACTTCCTAATGTGAAGAGTTTAATTCAGTAGCTTAGCAAGGACGTGGTCAGATTTGGGATCTGGTTAGTAGGCCCACAAAGGATATTTCATCCAGTACCAAAAAGTAGGAAACACATCAAATCACTTGCAGTTTAATGGTCACTTTGGGTCAGAGAGTAAACTAAGACTAGAATGGGAAAACAGTAGAAAATAGTAGTATAAATGAGCAGAGAAAGAGAGAGGGAGACAGTATGAAGGTAAGTGAGCAGACTAGGCGAGCCTGAAATTTCCTGAGCCTTCACTCACCCTGGTTGAATGTCAACGTCAGCAGCTCTATCCAAACCTAGGAAACTGAATATACATAAACCAAATATAACGATAAAATGCCTGAACCACATTTTGAAAAATTAAGGAGAGAAAACCAGGAAGACCAAGAGAGGGTCATAGAATGAAAGAAATATTAGATAAATACCTAGAAAGGAATGGAAAGGTAGACAAGGTGCAATAACGGATAAAATATCAAAATTTTAAATAAAGATATGTTCGCTAGGTTAACTTTATGTAAGTAATTCACCACCCCCCCCCAAAAAAAAATGAAAAGGGAAAACCAAGAAAACTAGAGAATAATTGCAGGAGTTCCATCATCTGACCAATAGGGGTTTCCAAACAATTAGAAACATTAAAGAAATAATTTAACAAAAATTCCCAGGACTGAAAAGCAACAGTCTAAAGAGTGAAAGGCCATTAGAGTGCACTGTCCAATACACAGTCCCTGGACACATGTGACTAGTTATGTTAAATATAAATTTATTAAAAATAGCTAAAATAAAAAATGCCATTCCTCAGCCACACCGGCCACATTTCAAGTGTGTAATAGCCTCATGTAGCTGGAGGCAACCATATTGGACAGCACAGATACACAACATTTGCATCACTGCAGAAAGGTCTCTTGGACAGCTCTGCTCAGAATGATGGATGAGGGCACCTGGGTGGCTCAATCAGTTAAATGCCTGCCTTCAGCTCAGGTCATGATCCCAGGTCCTGGTATCAAGTCCCACATCAGTCTCCTTGCTCACTGGGGAGCCTGCTTCCCCCTCTGCTGGCTTGTGCACATTCTCTCTCTCTCTCTGACAAATAAATAAAATCTTAGAAAAAAAAAAATGATGGATGAAAACAGATCTCTGAAGGCACACTGCCATGAACTTACAGAACACCAGAGACAAAAAGATCCCAAATGCTTGAAGAGAGAGTGAGCGGATCAAGACACAGTTCATATACAAGGACTCAGAAATCAGAAGGGCACTAATCTTCTCAACAGTGATACTAGAGACAAGTCTCTATGTCTTCAAGTTCACAGAGAAAATTCTAGCCCACCTAGAAGTCTAAGTTCAAATCATCCATCAAGAATGGCAGTAGAGCAGAGATATATTCAGACATTCACATTCTTAAAAAAAAAATTTACTCCTCTGCATCATTCTCCTGAAAGCTGTAAGAAGATGGCCTTTGCCAAAATGAGGGAGAAAACCAAGAAAGAAAGCACCTCAGAGTCTTCAAACAGGTAATTCAGTGCAGCAGAGAGGCGAGCGGAATGCCCAGGATGATAGCCCTGCACACGCTACAGGGAGCAAACAGACTAGGCCAAGGCAAGGAGAGAGCCTCAGGAGGGCTTGACCATGCAGAGGCGAGTGATGCTTCTGGTGGAAATAGACTAACGGGCCATAGAAAACTCATCAAATTATAAAAAGGAACTCTTGATTCCAAGGAATATGAAAACTTGCCTAGAAATGGAAGCATAGACTTGTGAATAAAGAGAAGTTTGTCATTCACCAACTAGGACTCAATACCCATCCCAGTTTGGGGAGGGTGGGAAGTGAGTGGGAGGCAAGAGGATATTAGCAACCTAAACTCTTAGCTTCCAAGTAATCAACAAGTAGCAGTAAGAGCATGTCATTTAATGACACAGCAGTAAACATGAGAAGAAACTACAGAACTGGTTGAAACTGGACTTAGAGGAAAATGGGAATGGAGATCAGGCGGAGCAAGGGACCACTAGTTTTCCTATAGCCACTGTAGTACTGTTCAACTTTATAAAGCATATACATTTATATATTTGATTTTTAAAATAAAATTTTAGAAGCCTCAGACCAGGTATGAGCCCCTCCCAACCCCCTTTGTGGACAAGTGCTCCTTCTGTGTGCTCTCAACATGCCGAGGCTGACCTTCTGCCATATTGAATCTGTCTATTCAGGGATGTGACTTTTCTCCAGAAATGGGGCACATCTGGACCTGATCCAGAGCGGTGCCAAGGAAATGTCTGTGGATCTAAGCAAAAGCCAGGACAAGAACCTTCCTGCTGATCTTTTAGGCATGTTTGAAGTTCAGATGAACCCTGAGGGCAGGTGTTGGGAAATCCCCAAATGATAAAGGATGACTGCTACTGGTGAGAGTCTAGGTGTTTTTCCAATATGTGTTTCACAAACAGCCTCAAGATGTTTTTACTGAAGGCCTTCTGTGTGCTCAGCAGAGTGCTGGGCCCTAAGAAAACACCAGTGGGGCCAAAATTGGCCTCAAAGCCATCCCTGTCCCTTGGGGGCCTGTGGGGTCCATCCCAGCAGTGGGACTAATGAACTTGTCTGGAAGCAGCTCAGCATAGTGAATGAGGCCACAGGTCAGAGGGCTCCACCATTCCCAATCTCTCACCTTGAACAAGTCATTAACCTCTCTGTGTTTCAGTTTCTTCCAAGGCCTCTTAGCACTAAATGAGAAATCTGTAAAATTAAAGGCTTTGACTTGAGACCTTTGCAGTTCTCTGATTTTTCCATTTCATCTTGGTAATCAATCGTGTTATGGTTCCAATTGCAGGAATGAGACACACTGCTTTTGAAAACACACAGATGCCAAAGAAAAGGTAGCTTTTTAAACTTTTCATCTTTAACATCATCACCTCCTTGAGACGCTTCCTCGGGTAAGACTGGGGAGGCAGAATTTCATCTGCCTAAATATTTCATTTCCTAAAACAACTTCTTGGTCTGACTTGGGTAAAGAGCTTTTCTGAGTTCAGTCTTTCTGATCATACTTCCCCCCGCCCCCACTGCCTTTCCCTGCTCCTCCCAGAATGAGCTCAGGATTTTTGGGGTGACTTCAGGGTGGGATATTGTGCCTCAGACCCTCTCTCTGCCCCGGGTCTTAAAAGTGACACCTCCCTGCCCTGGTTCCACAGAGGGTCCTTGATGGTGTGTGGCTGTGTCCATAGCTCTATAAGGCCTGGGACTTGCCCCTGCAGACCTGGGCCCTTCTCACTGGCCTCCAGTACCCATGTCAGTTAGAAACCCAGAATATTTTTGTGGTAATCTGGAGTATACATAACAGTGTTTTTTAAAAATTTATTATTTATTCCAGAGAGAGAGAGAGCGAGCGAGCACATGAACGGGTGGGAGGGGCAGAGGGAGAGGGAGAAGCAGATTCCCCGCTGAGTGGGAGCCCAATATGGGGCTCAATTCCAGGATCCTGAGATCACGACCTGAGCCGAAGGCAGACACTTAACCAACTGAGCCATGCAGGCGCCCCTTTATAACACTCTGTTTTAATAAACCATAGGTTCCTCCTTGAGCTCCAGTCAGGATATCAAAGGCCATTGGGTTTTGGAGGGCCATCTTTTGAATTTGTGGGTGACCTGCATATTGAGTTCAGTTAAAGGTGATTACTGTATGCTTGGCTCAAGCCTCTACTTGCAATTTTATATCAATAGAGGTGCCTCCTCTATTGGGGAGGAACATGGCTAAGGGATAAAACCACCAAGAAGCCCTCTTTGTTTGATGTCTAGTCTTAACAATATCTTAATTACAAGGAATCACTGACAAGTGGGAGAGGATTTATCTGGGAATATGGGCATCCCCAAGTGTATCATCCAATCCAAACATAAGAAAAGTGGGGTCATCCATCATCTCTACAAGTCCATAGTTAACCCCATGGAGTGGGGTACACTCTGGCTTTTAAGGAACAATTTTGTCATCCCAGCCACAGAGAACTGGTCAAGGTGCTAGTTAACTTACACAGATGTTGGAGAACCCATTCCATTTTCCAGCTGTTCCAATAATCTTATGTCCAGGGGTCCTGTTATTATCCCCACAGGATAACAAGAACAAAGAGTATCTATACATGTGCTATTGTGGCAATTTTTCAGAACTTTACCTCAAGTTGTCTAGCTTAGGAAAACAACAAATATTCAAAGACAATCAGAACTAGAATTTAACATCCACAAATGTGTATTACTGAAACATAATTTTTCTCTAAATTCACCCTTATTTCTAGAGATAGCCAAATCAAGACTAATTCATTTGCAATACAAGACCAATTTAATAAACTTGGCTGAATTATTTTCATTAGCTCAGCAAGAATAGTGATTGACCCTATAGATCTAAAATCTGCTTTGATAGAACTATTCAAAAGGAATCTCAATTGAACTTTCAGTAGCCTCTCTAGGGCAGAAGCCAAGCCAAATACTTGCCATCAAACATGCCTGCAATACCTGTAGATTTGGGCAAATTCCTCTTCTTGAGGTCCCCAACATATCCCGAGGTTCCTGCACCTGCCAGGAAGTGACATTGTTTACTCACCTGGTAAGGCTGCTGGGAACTCTGGAAGCAAGGTATCAGGCCAACAGTTCTAAGGGGGCTTTATTGGCTCCATAAAGTCAACCTTAGTTCCTTAAAGCTGTCTGGGCATATCTGAGTCTGTGCATGTCTCTCAACTATGACATTCCAGTCAAAGCCTTGCTAAAATAACCAATGTTCCCAGTGGTGTCCTGTTACAAGGAGAACAGATTCTTATTGAACTTATGCAAACAACTATGATTGTCATGAAAGAAGGAGTACTCACTGAAAAGTTTTGAATAGAGAGAAAAGTTAAATGCTTCCATTTGTTCACAAATGAATATTTTATCACATTTCTGTAAATCCTAGATATATCTTTTTTTTTAAATGTTTTTTTATTTATTTATTCATGAGAGTCAGAGAGAGAGAGAGAGAGGCAGAGGCAGAGGGAGAAGCAGGCTCCCCGCCCAGCAGGGAGCCCGACGCGGGACTCGATCCCAGGACCCTAGGATCATGACCTGAGCCGAAGGCAGACGCTTAACCATCTGAGCCACCCAGGCGCCCCAATCCTAGATATATCTTAGGAGAAAGTTTCCTTAATCTGGAAGAGCAAACATTAGAGAACCAGCAATGTTTCAAACGAGTCACAAAACCATAATCATCTTCTTCAGTTCATTTAGTTCCATGTTATTAATTCTTACTCCATTTGAATGGAGCTTTTTAGTCAGTTCTGGAAATTCTTCCCCATTTGTTTTCTGATTCTTAGAGATATCAAATATGTGTTTTGTCAAAAGTCCATTTTATGAATCTCCTGGAAGATGAAACACATTTTGCAAGAGCATCTGAACAGTAAGTATAAATGACTAAAAAAATCACAAATGGACATTGTTAATGATCTGAGAGTTCATTGTGATGTAGCTGATAAGGAAATTCAGTTATTTCTGTGACACATAACACACAACACTTTCATAATCATAATATAGTGTGATGACCTTATACCAGAACATACCATACCAAATCAACATTCCTAATTCGTCAAAAAGACCTCATTTGCGATTTTAAATCTTGGCGAAGTTTGTTAAAAACCTTAGAAAGTTTTAAAGCACATTAAGGAGGGTACGTGTTGTAATGAGCACTGGGTGTTATATGCAAATAATGAATCATGGAACACTACATCAAAAACTAATGATGTACTGTATGGTGACTAACATAATAAAAAAATAAAATAAAATAAAGAACATGCCTAAATAGGATTATAGATAATCAAAAAGACCTGATAAAGACAAAACATAGAAACTGGTTTTTCCGGGCAGACAAAGAAAAAGCAACTTTGTTTACATTTTCTTACCAAGAGCAGCAATAAATAATCCAAGAAAATCTTGTCTCTTTAACAGACAGAAAGCAGAATTTCAATCTTATACCAGCATATTTTACCTATTCATTTCAATCTTAGTCCAGTCCATCCTGACCACACAAAAAATTCCTTTCCAAAGATTTCCCTTCACAACCTTCTACAATTTTCTTTTGCATTCATATTTTGTCCCAAACCATTTCTCTCCAAACAACCGCTCTCATTTTAGGACAAAGTTACTTTCTTTTTCCTTCAACAAAAATGTATTCCCACTCCTTATACCTTTCTTACACATCTCCTATTTCCCCACATACAGAGTTGCTTCCCTTACTTCCATCAGTCTTAATTACATTTAGCAGAATTTTAACCCTTAGAAACCTTAGTCTTCCACTCAAAACTCAGTAGTAATCAATTGTGAATTGTTACACCAGAATTCTTATTTTATTTTTTTAATTTAAAATCAATTAGCCAACATATAGTACATCATTAGTTTCAGATGTAATGTTCAATAATTCATCAGTTGCGTATAACACCCAGTGGTCATTACATCAAGTGCCCTCTTTAATGCCCATCACCCAGTTACCCCATCAGCCTACCCACCTCCCCTCCAGCAATCCTGTTTGTTTCCTATAGATAAGAGTCTCTCACGGTTTTTCTCCCTCTCTGAGGACTTCCCATTCAGTTTTCCCTCCCTTCCCCTATGATCCTCTGTTTTGTTTGTTAAATTTCACATATGAGTGAAACCATATGATAATTATCTTTCTCTGATTGACTTATTTCACTCAGCATAATACCCTCCAGTTCCATCCACGTCAATATAAATGGTAAGTATTCATCCTTTTTGATGGCTAGGTAATATTCCATTGTATGTATACACCACATCTTCTTTACCCATTCATCTGTCGATGGACATCTCGGTCCTTTCCATAGTTTGGCTATTGTGGACATCGCTGCTATGAACACTGGGGTGCAGGTGCCCCTTTGGATCACTACATTTGTATCTTTGGGGTAAATATCTAGTACTGCAATTGCTGGGTCATATGGTAGCTCTATTTTCAACTTCTTGAGGACCCTCCATACTGTTTTCCAGAGTGTCTGTACCAGCTTGCATTCCCAGCAGCAGTGTAAGAGAGTTCCCCTTTCTCTGCATACTCGCCAATATCTGTTGTTTCCTGTCTTGTTAATTTTAGCCATTCTGACTATACACTGGAATTCTTTAGATGGCAGATTTATGAATCAATTAAACACAAAGCAGGTTTACCAAGAGACTCAAATATCCTTGGTTTGTGTGCAGTAAGAAGCCAAAAGACAAACCTAAGTTCAGTAATCAACGCTTTAGTATCTTACCTCATTTGGAAAAGATTTAGATGTCCAATGAATTCAAGCCAATTTATCACTCAAGCAAAACTTCAAAGTTTCAGGTTACCAAACACTTTGAAAGCTATGGTAACAATTACCCTGGAAAACATTAAGATGGACAAAACTAACCATTATTTTTAAGTCATCTTTTTGTGAATAACTTGCAAGCTTATTTGACCTTGAGTAAACCTTGGTAGAATAAAAGTTTCAACTAGTTTAAATACCAAATTATGTTCCACTTGGGTCCACTTAAAAGTCAATCAATTTGTTCCCCTTTGTCAAATTTTACCTGGGGACAGTGGCACGGAAATCTGAAGTGGCTGTGTTAAGTTCAATGGGTGCTCCTAGCTACTTCACAGAAAAGGTAGGAAGAGGAACCAATGGTGCCAGAGGCACCCAGGATGGTATAGGAGGGGAAGGGGGAGGCCGAAGAGGTGAAGTGCTGCCAGAGGGCAGAGAAAGAGGATTCCCGGTTCTAAAGCTCATCAACTCGGACAAATGAGCAGGTGCCATGTTTTCTTTCCACCATCAAGTGGAAATAAATCCATGTTGGGTGGGAGAAGACAGGGAACTACCCTGAAACAAAAGGAGTTTCGGCAGCTGCTTGGGAATCTCCTTCTTTTTTTTAAAAAAGATTTTATTTATTTATTTATGTATTTATCTATCTATCTATCTATCTATCTGTTTGTTTGACAGAGAGAGAGCGCGAGCGCACAAGTAGACAGAGTGGCAGGCAGAAGCAGGCTTCCTGCTGAGCAGAGAGTCGAATCAGAGCTGGAGCCCAAAACCCTGGGATCATGACCTGAGCCGAAGGCAGATGCTTAACCTGAGCCACCCAGGCACCCCTGCTTGGGAATATTCCTTCAAGTCCCCATCCTGAGGTAGACTAAGCAGAGACAGTTGGTTCCAATGATTATAGCCATTAACCCTGGAAATGAATGAGGGAGAAGCCCCTGTATCTATTTGGAGGTGGAACAGCAAGAGAGTCCCCATCCAGTACCTCTGGAGGCAGCTGGTTAGCCTGGTTAGCGGCCAAAGACATTCTGTAAAAGGCTCTTAGGTCAGGGTCCCGATTTAGGGCCAGGACACTGAGCAAGACACATATGGGACTTATGATCATGGGGAGGAATTCCAGCAAAGCTGAACAAGCTGGAAAACAGTATCTTAAGAGAGAGTTCCATGGATGGGCCATATGTCTTCATCCGGGAGTTTGTAGGGAGGCCAGGAAACATAAAAAGATATGTTTTTCCTCAGGCCTCGGGGGGTCAGATTGTTCTAGCTTTTAAGAATACAGCCTAGGGGGCACCTGGGTGGCTCAGTCGTTAAGCGTCTGCCTTCGGCTCAGATCATGATCCCAGGATCCTGGGATCGAGCCCCACGTCAGGTTCTCTGCTCAGCGGGAAGCCTGCTTCTCCCTCTGCCTCTCCCCCTGCTTGCGCTCTCTCTCTCTCTCTCTCTCTCTCTCTCTCTCTAATAAATAAATAAAATCTTTAAAAAAAAAAAAAAAAAGAATACAGCCTAAAGGGGCATCTGGGTGGCTCAGTCGTTAAGGATCTACCTTCGGCTCAGGTCATGATCCCAGGGTCCTGGGATCGAGCCCCGCATCGGGCTCCCTGCTCAGCAGGAAGCCTGCTTCTCCCTCTCCCACTCCCCCTGCTTGTGTTCCCTCTCTGGCTGTGTCTCTCTGTCAAATAAATAAACAAAATCTTAAAAAAAATTACAGCCTAAGGGTGAGTCCAAAGGAGGAGACAGGCTCCCATAGGTGGGAAAGACCAGCTGCTGATTCCCAAGGGGCATCCCGCCAAAGGGAATGATGAGGGAACAGAAGGCAAGCTGAGGACAAAGCAGAAGCTGGTACCCTCCAACTCCTCCCCCCCGCCCCCCCGCCGGGGATATATGGGACATTCCTCAGGCACTCCTGGCTGCCCTAAAGGAAAAACAAATGGTTAACTGATAGAGATCACAGTCCTGCAGGACAGGAGTCTCCCTTAGTTTACAAATGTCCTAGTGATTTACAAGGAAGAAGCTTTCTTATCAATAACCTAACTTCCAGAGACCCACAACTCAGTTTCCTGAAGCCCTAACATCACCCTCCCCTACATGAAATTGAGGGAGGCTGAGGCAGAAGGAAATGTAAATAAAACTGAATTTCTTTTGAACCTGAAGCCCATTGACAAGGAGGTGTGATAGGAAGAATGTAACATCCCTCCAGGAAACTCCCAACTGTCTTCATGTTAGTGTCTCATTAGAGGGGAAAACAACCTTGGCTTGACAATAACCAGGCCTCCAGTATCCGGAGAGTCTTTAGCTATGACAGTCCTTCTGGACACCCCCTTTGTCCTCTCCTCCCCAACTCCTGAGTATATATAATCAGCCACTCCTCAAGACCACAGGGCAGCAGCTCTTTCTGCCCACGGGTCCTGTCCCCGTGCTGTGATAAACCACCATTTTGCACCGAAGACGCCTCAAGAATTCCTTCTTGGTCCTCGGCTCCGGACTCCACCCCACTGAACCTCACCTATATTCCGAAACTGCATCCGGAATGGAGCTCCGGCTGGAGGTCGCGATTTCAGTCAGGGTGACCCGCTGACCTGAAAAAGGACAGGACCCACGGGAGGCGGCAGACTGCTGTGGTGGCGGCGTCCCGGTAGCATCCCACCACGGAGAGGGTCACGGCAACTGGCCTGGCGCTTCCTGTGGGCACGTGCCCTGGCAGCAGGGAGAGCCGCACACCAGTTCGGCGGGGAAAAGGAGGGCACAGGAGCGCGCTCGGCTTTGCCCGCAGATCCAGACGGCGGCTGGAGGCGCGGGCCGAGAGGGACAGGGCCGGAGGCCGCAGGAAGCTCGGCGGCCCAGACGCCAGAGGCCGCAAGGGATCCCACCCGAGCCCGGGACGTGTGCGGATTCGCTGTGCGCCAGCGGCCAGTTGCGCGGGACGCTGGGACCACACCTCCCGGCTGAGTGAGAGAGCAGAGGCCAGGGGCCCTGCGCCCTCACGGGTGCGGGCAGTCTGACCTGCTCGGCCTCAGCCCTTCAGACCGCGCGGGAGAGCCGCCCCAGCAGGGCACCTTCCGTGTCTCAGAAGTACTGGGGTTAGGCTGCGGAAGGACCGCAAAGAGAGAGAGAGGGAAGGGCCTCCCCGAAGGGCAGAGGGGGAAACCCCTCACCCTTCTGGGCAGTGGCGTCGGCCTGGTTCCCCCTGGGGCTTGGGACCCTCCGCAAGGAGTCACCTCCGCGGAGGTTGTCAGTTCCCCGAGGAGTACTAGACTGGGTGCACTGAGGGAAAGTCCCCAGAAATTCCTGGAGAATCCGGGGAGCGTCCCGGGACTGATAAAGGCCCTCATCAGTGGCCACCAAATGTGTGTGGGGGGGTGGGGGGGCAGGCTCCCCATGTGAGGCTACCAAATGTGGTATCTAAATGGAGTGTCTGTCCCAATCGGATGGGGCCCCCCAAATACGGGGCGACGATCCAGTGGAAGCCTGCGCACAGGCTGTGAAAGAATTCACCTGAGGCAGAACAAAGGAGATAGAAGTTTATTGGATACACTGCAAGGACACAGTGGGTGGGGACTGTTTGGGGAAGATGAGGTATGGTGACAAAGGGCATTTTCTCCTTTTTGGCAACGGTGCCCGGTTGTAAGTAGCCCATTGGTAGGTTTGGGTCTATGGATATTTTGAGATGGGTCACCTGATGGGCCTGTCTGTATCCAGCCAGGGGGTCGCTGTGGGCCCTTTCTACAATCCATCACTCAAGCCTGTTTGCCTAAAAGTGGCTTCTATAGTATGCTCTTTTCAGGAGAAAAAGAGAAGCTGGGAAGGCTGTTATAAACTGAAGTCCATTGGAGTAACCCTGGAGTTAGAAGTGTGGTGGCTTCTCATTGGCTGAGCTCTTCTGAGGCAGAAGGGGTGGTGGGTTGTACAAGGAGAGCCCTTCTTCCTCCAGCTGGGATAGTAGGGTAGAGCAAGGTCAAGTCTATCTCTTCTTGTTGCGTCTGTGTGGTAGGGCGTGAGAGCGCCCCCTGCTGACACCTCCCCACTCCAACTCCATGAGGTTCACATTATTCTCACTTCACAAAGGCACTTCTAGAAGGGGGATGTTTATATTGTTTTTTGGAAAATTCCTGAAGAACATCAGCTGAGACATCAATACCTTCATAGTTAAACCTCCATGAAAGATGTATGCAATTACTTTCTCAAATGGCAGATTGAAGCTGGACTTGACTAGGCTGGAGCCCAAATGTCCAAACCAACATGGCTTCCTGAGGACTGAGGATAATACAGCTATGAAAGTAATAGCTGACATTGATTACGTGCTCACTGCGTGCTCTGAAGTCTGTGTCCTAAACACCTCACACACATCATCTAGTTTAATCGTCCTGTCACATAGGCCCTGGCATCATCCCCTTATTTTAACAATCTGAGGCACTAAGTCCTGAGCAATGAGGTATTAAGGAATTGTTCAAGGTCCCATGTCTGTAGTGGAGGGTGGCCCAAGCCCTGTGGGTCCACCTATGCAAAAGGGGCACCTTTTCTTCTTTTACCCAAAACCACTGATTGGTCTAGACTCAGCCCTGGACTGAGCTGGCATTCAAAGCCCAGGGGCTCCAGGCTCAGAGATCCCCATCTCTCATCACTGTGTGGTCCTGCCTTGTTGCATTAAATAATACAAGTCAGACTAAGGTAGGGACATGGAGAGCTGTGTAGGCTCGAGCTGCTTCTGTGACCCTCTTCTCCTGGGAACAGTCACAAGCTTCCAGAAGAGTCTCTTCCATGAACTATGTTCCCGATCCATCTCAGAGTAAATTGCTGACCTGATGTTTCATAATCCCCTGTAATTCCTACAAAGACATTCTCCCTCAAAGTCAGGAAGTGGACGCTGACACATTACTGCCAAGTAACCATCAGAGCCTGTTTCCCCAATGTCCTTTATAGCAGAAGGACTTCTGATTCAGTCACTGATTTTACATTTCACCCCTCTTTAGTCTCTTTACTTCAGTCTGGAACACTTACTTAGTCTAAGTTGAGCCTTTTGTTAAAGAACAGAATTCCAACAATCAAGTTGAAGAGCTAATTGGCTTTATTAAGGGATTAATGAATCAGCACCATCACACCTGGCAAGTAGACAGATGCTCCCAGGAGGTGTACAAAATGCAGGGTTTTCTAGGAAGGAGGGTGGAGCAAGAAGTGCATAGAGGGAAAAGAAAGGATTGTTTCAGGCCAAGACACCTTCTTTCTGGGGGATGGACTTGCAGGGTTTCTATCCTGAAGATGATTCACTAGTGCCCATCAGGAAATTTCAGATGGACTGTTAAAAGTTCACCTTCCTGGGATAAGTTGAAACTGTGATTAGTCTTAGTTTGCTGTGAGGTGGGGTTGGGGGGCAAATGGCTCCAATCTGGGCTTGTTTTTTCTTTTTTTTTTTTAATCACTTTCAGGACCTTGACTTTATTGAAGATGACACACCAGTTACAGATTAGGAGTAGATATTCCTTTATTTGGTTTTGTCTGATTTTTTGAGGATTTCTTGAAGGTTTGCCTCCCTGGTAAGAATATTCCAAGAATATTCCAGAGGTGATGTTGAGATTTTACCCTGTCCTATTGTGGACTCTCACCAGACCACCCCTCTGTGAGGACATCTTTCTCACCTAGCTTGGGCTCCCACACCCATGCCAGGCTGCTCTTCCACGTGGACACCCTCCCCACCCTACTCAGTTTCTAACTTGGAGTCACTGTGACTCTTTCTCTGCCCCTGACCCTCAATGTGGGGCTGCCCACCTGGCTGTGCCCCACCTATGGTTTTAGGACTGAATTATCCAGGAAGAAAGGCAAAGGAAGAGAAGAGAGGAGAAGAGAAAGAAGGAGTGGGGAGGGGAAGGAAAAGGAAGAATCCTGTGCAAATGGACAAATGGTTTTAGCCTTGCTGTCCAATCAACCACCTCTGATTCCATGTTCATTGTGTCGGGACAGTTGGGAGCTGAGGCTGGAACACAAAGAGAAAGTATGTTCCCTGCCTACCAGAACAGCCGGGCAGATGAGATGAAAACTTTAAATCAAAACTAATCATATAATACTAAGTGCCTCCATCGAGTTATAAAAAACATGTGCTCCAAAACCTGTAGAGTTAAACTATGAATATACTTTCTGAGCAATGGGCAAAGTCACAGTGGATTAACTCTCACCTATCTTAACATATCACATTGGAGTTCTGAACAAGCTCCACCCACCCAGTGACTGTGATGGTCAAAACATTCAGTCGCTGGCTCTCACTCATCAGTTCTATGGATTCCCCTTAATGTGCACAAAACCATCAGTTAATACTTTTGTAAAGAGGTGTTGCTTGACTGGCTCAGTGTGATAGTTAATGTAGAATATTCAAAATAATACATGTGATATAAATGTCGCTACCACAGTCATGACACTAATTCTTGTTTTCATTAAAGTTTGTTGATAAAATTGTTAAGGAAGGGGTGCCTGGGTGGCTCAGTCGTTGAGCGTCTGCCTTCGGCTCAGGTCATGATCCTGGGGTCCTGGGATCGAGCCCCGCATCGGGCTTCCTGTTCCACTGGAGGCCTGCTTCTCCCTCTCCCACTCCCCCTGCTTGTGTTCTCTCTCTCGCTGTGTCTCTCTTTGTCAAATAAATAAATAAAAAATCTTAAAAAAAAAATTGTTAAGGAAGTTTTAATCTTGATCAGTGCTCAGGGGAGTAGCTGGCACTAACTGGGGGTAGTCTGTATGAACCAGACAAGCTGAGTCTACATCTCTGGCAATTATTATCACCTCCTTTACTCTCCACAATATATAATGCTCCACACAGACACTGGGAAAGCTAAATGAATGTACAGAATCCCTAGTCATCCATCATGGGCAGTATGTGAAGGCCATCTTCATTTCTGGGTTTTACTCACAAAAGAAATTGAGGTCTCTGGTGATCTGGGATACAGCTTCTTGAAGAACAAAGGGGAAGTCCTTAGAGAAAGTCAGGCTCTGTCCACACTCCCATCTCTTGGCTCAACCTTGAGAATAATGGGTTTTTCTGTTTGAATAATCCCTTGAGTGCTCATTCTCAGGTGGATCTGCAACAGTTACACAAGCATATGAGAACCAGGAATGAAGCCTTACTGACAACAAAAACAAAGGAGACAAGAAACATGAAGGACAATAATGATTTACAAACACATAAATACTACTTTTAGATGCATATATCTGGGATCTTACTCTTACTCTGTAAGCTGTCAAGACTGGAGGGTGGGAGTATTCATCCACTACTCATTCAACAAATATCTATTGAGCACCTTCTCTGTACCAGGCTGGGGATAAAATTTTGTTGGCTTGTGTTCCTTTTGCTTTAATTTTAAGTAAAAGGCATAAACTTTTAAATTTTAAACCAGGTTCTTAGGCATCATGTCAAAGTATTTTCAAAAGTAATACAGAATGTATTTTGTGTTATGTTCAAGCTTGCAAAGTAAACCTGAGTGGGTATTATGCATTTTAATGTATGGCCATCCTCCCTGCTAAAGATCCTGTCACCTCTCCCGGTGGAACCATCCATTCTTGATGGCAGGAGTTCTTTGTGAAGCATGATGGTTGTTTTCTACCATCTCCTGCTCCAGAATGTGGTGCAAATGGTGAGCTTCTGAAGACCCTACAGTATTCTGAGTGAATCTTTAACCCCATTCTCCCCTAGTGACTATCCTAAAGTGTGGGGCAGCCACCAGCAGAGTCACCTTCTAATCTCAGTTGACTGAAGGGTAAGCAAATGCCTTAGAAGGTGAGAACTGCCAGCCTGTGGGTGAGCAGGAGCTTGCAGGGAGTGTCTGCCCCAGCCCAGGTGTGCCAGAGCCCCACTTTCTCTCAGGGCTGAGACCCCTGTTTGTAGTCAGTTACTGCTATGCAGCTGCCCTAAAGCCACAAATAAGATGGAGACCACCTCCATCTTCCTCCTCTTCTCTGATAGTCTAATAAAGGGATGAGCTGTATAATAAATGCACAAGTCCTAAAAGTAGGCTGTATTGTACAGCCTTGCTTGAAATGATTCAGTGGCCACGATTCTTTATGTTTTTCAGAGGACAGATTCCAGATCCTTCTAAAAATGTAACACCTTGTTATTTTTTAAATCTTAAATGGGATGCATATATTTCCCCTGCAGAAAGACAGACACACACACAACAAGCCTATACACAAATGTCATTTCTTAAATTATTAAAATTAAAATTCTTTACAATTTGCATCCTGGGGCTCTAAATCAACTTCAAATCACTTGTGAACTTCCCTGGATGACTATAAGCCACTGGTGGGAGTTTAAGAAAGGAATAATGACAGAGGCCTATAGTAACCTAGAACATATAGCAGAGGAGGGAATGGGATCTGGTGCATGGGGAGGCACCAGGGAGGGGCCTGGGGACTGACCAAGCCTGGAAGGATAAGAACAGATGGGAGGAGAGCATGCAGAGCCTTCACAGAGCTCAAAGAGGGATGGAAAGGGAGCACAGCCTGAATGGAGCCAAGCTTGCAGAAGGTGGGGCCAGGTACCCAGGATGGCCTGGACCCTGGGAGTCCTTCACATCAGGCAGACATGCTTCACACCACTGATTCTCAACCTTGCTTGCCCTTGAGAATCACGGGGCACTTTTATTTTATTTATTTATTGATTTATTTATTGATTGATTTATTTATTTATTTTAAGATTTTATTTATTCATTTATTTGACAGAGAGAGACAGCGAGAGAGGGAACACAAGCAGGCGGAGTGGGAGAGGAAGAAGCAGGCTCCCCACTGAGCAGGGAGCCTGATGTGGGGCTCGGTCCCAGGACCCTGGGATCATGACCTGAGCCGAAGGCAGATGCCCAACGACTGAGCCACCCAGGCACCCCTCACGGGACACTTTTAAAGCCACACTCTGGGTGAATTATGTTAGAAAATCTCAGATGACCGGGCATTAGGATTTTTTGCTGTTGTTGTTCTTTCTTTCTTTTTATTATGTTTTGTCAGTCACCATACAGTACTTCATTAGTTTTTGATGTAGTGTTCCATGGTTCATTGTTTGTGTATAACATCCTGTGCTCTGGTCTGCTTCTGAAATGAGACCTGACACCACCTCCACTAGAACTGAGGCCCTATAGACCTCTCTGGTCAAATATCATTCAAATATCAGGATTATTTGTTCCAGCTTCATGAAAAATGCTGTTGGTATTTGATAAGGATTGCATTAAACATGTACATTGCTTTGGGTAGTATGGACATTTTAACAATATTTGTTCTTTCAATCCATGAGCATGGAAGATCTTTCCAATTCTTTGTGTCCTCTTCAATTTCTTTCATCACTGTTTTATAGTTTTCAGAGTACAGGTCTTTCACTTCTTTGGTTAGGCTTATTCCTAGATATCTTATTGTTTTTGGCACAATTTTAAATGGGATTGATTCCAGGATTTCTCTTTCTGCTGCTATATTATTGGTGTATAGAAATGCAGCAAATTTCTGGCATTGATTTTGTGTCCTGCAATTTTACTCAATTCATTGATCAGTTCTAGCAATTTTTTAGTGGAGTTTTTTGGGTTTTCTATATAGAGTATCATGTCATCTGCATGTAGTGAGAGTCTGATTTCTTCCTTGCTGACTTGGATGGCTTTTCTTTCTTTGTGTTGTCTGATTTGTGTGGCTAGGACTTCTAGTACTATGTTAAATAACAGTGGTGAGTGTGGACATCTCTGTCTTCTTCCTGACCATAAAGGAAAAACTCTCAGTTTTTCCCCATTGAGGATGATATTAGCTGTGGGTTTTTCATATGTGGCCTTTATTATGTTGAGGTATGTTCCCTCAAAATGTACCTTTTTGAGGATTTTTATCATGAATGGATGTTCTACTCTGTCAAATACTTTATCTGCATCTATAGAAATAATCATATCTTTCCTATCCTTTCTTTTATTAATGTGGTGTATCACATTGATTAATTTGTGAATATTGAACCGTCCTTGCAAGCCAGGAATAAATCCCACTTGATCATGGTGAATGATTTTTTTTTTAATGTTTTGTTGGATTCAATTTGCTAGTATCTGTTGAGAATTTTTGCACCCATGTTCATCAGGGATATTGGCCTGTAGTTCTCTTCTTTAGTGGAGTCTTTATCTGGTGCTGGTATCAGGGCAATGCTGGTCTCATAGAAGGGATTTGAAAGTTTTCCTTCCTTTTCTATTCTTGAATAGTTTGACAAGAATAAGCATTAACTCTTTAAATGTTTGGTAGAATTTGCCTGTGAAAGCCATCTGGCCCTGGACTTTGGTTTGTTAGGAGTTTTTTGATTACTAATTCAATTTCTTTGTTGATTATTGATCTGTTCAAGTTTTCTATTTCTTCCTGTTTCAGTTTCAGTAGTTTATATGTTGCTAGGAATCTATCCATTTCTTCCAGGTTGTCCAATTTGTTGGCATACAGGTTTTCATAATATTCTCTTATAATTTTTTGTATTTCTGTGGTGTTGGTTGTTATTTCCCATCTCTCATTTGTGATTTTATTTATTGGGGTCCTTTCTCTTTTCTTTTTGATAAGTCTGGCTGGAGGTTTATCGATTTTATCAATTTTTTCAAAGAACCAGCTCCTGGTTTCATTGATCTGTTCTATTGTTTTTGTAGTTTCTATATCATTTATTCCTGATCTAATCTTTATTCTTTCCTTCCTTCTGCTGGCTTTAGGCTTCATTTGTTGTTCTTTTTCTAGCTCCTTTAGTGTAAGGTTAGGTTGTTTGAGATTTTTCTTGCTTCTTGAGGTACGCCTGTATGCTATATACTTCCCTCTTAGGACTGCTTTTGCTACATCCCAAAGGTTTTGGGTCATTGTGTTTTCATTTGTTTCCATGTATTTTTTTTATGTCTTCTTTGATTTCCTGGTGGACCCATATATTGTTAGTAGCATTGTTTAGTTTCCATGTATTTGTGATCTGTCCAAATTTTTTTTTTAAAGGTTTTATTTATTTATTTGACAGAGAGAGACACAGCGAGAGAGAGGGAACACAAGCAGGGGGAGTGGGAGAGGGAGAAGCAGGCTTCCCACTGAGCAGGGAGCCTGATGCGGGGCTCGATCCCAGGACCCTGGGATCATGACCTGAGCCGAAGGCAGATGCTTAACGACTGAGCCACCCAGGCGCCCCAGAGGATCTGTCCAAATTTGTTATTGTGGTTGACTTCTATTTTCACAGCGTTGTGGTCGGCAAAGGTGCATGGCATGATTCCAATCTTATTGTATCTCTTGAGGCTTGTTTTGTAACCTAATATGTATCTTCTGGAGAATATTCCATGTGCACTTAAATAGAATGTGTATTCTGCTGCTTTGGATGGAATGTTCTCAATATATCTGTTAAGTCCATCTGGTCTAAGGCGTCATTCAAAGCCATTGTTTTCTTGCTGATTTTCTGTTTAGATGATCTGTGCATTGCTGTCAGTGGGGTATTAAAGTCCCCCACTGTTCTTGTGTTATTATCAATCAGTTCCTTTATGTTCGTTATTATGTTTAATGTATTTGGGTGCTCCTATGTTGGTGCATAAATATTTACAACTATTAGATCTTCTTGTTGGATTGTCCCCTTTATGATTATATAATGCCCTTGTCTCTTTTTATAGTCTTTGTTTTAAAGTCTAGTTTGTCTGATATAAGCATTGCTACTCCAGCTCTCTTTTGACATCCATTTGCATGATAAATGTTTCTCCATCACATCACTTTCAATCTACAGGTATCTTTAGCTCTAAAATGAAATCCCCAGCTAGCCTTATGGGTTTTCCCTCGTAAGGTAAAGACTACTTTGGTCTTGGTGCTTTTAAGATTTTTTCTTTATCACTATATTTCGCAAATTTTTTAAAAAGATTTTTTTATTTTTCTATATTATTATTATTATTTTTTTAAATTTTAAGTAGGCTCCACGCCCAATGTGGGGCTTGAACTCATGCTCTGAGATCTAGAGTTGCATGCCCTACTGACTGAGCCAGTCAGGCAATCCTATTTTGCAAATTTAATTACATGTCTTGGTGTTGGCCTGATTTTGTTGATTTTGGTGGAGTTATCTGTGCCTCCTGGAATCAGGATGTATGTTTCCTTCCCCAGAGTAGGGAAGTTTTCAGATATTATTTCTTCAAATAAATTTTCTGTCCCCTTTTCTCTCTCTTCTTCTGCGATTCATATAATACAAATGTTATTATGTTTGATGGAGTCACAGAGTTCCCTAAATCTATTCGTGTTGCATAATTCTTCTTTGTCTCTTTCGTTCAGCTTCATTATTTTCTGTTATTTCCATTATCTTCTAGGTCACTAATTCATTCCTCTGCTTCCTCCAGCTGCTGTTCACTGCATCAAGCCTGTTTTCAATCTCATTTATTGCATTCTTCATCTCTGATTGATTCTTTTTTAACTTTTTTATCTCTGTGGTAAGGGTCTCACTGATGTCTCTCTTCTTTTCTCAAGCCCAGTGAGTGTTCTTATGATTGTTGCTTTAAATTCTCCATTAGGCCTGTTACTTATATCTGTTTTGCTTAAATCTCTGGCTGTGGCCTTATCTTGATCTTTCATTTGGGATAAATTCCTCCATCTTGGTATTTTGTCTAAGTCTCTGCCTTCTTCTCTGTGTTAGAAAAGCCAGTTATGTCTCCTGCTCCTGAAAGTAATGGCCTTATGAATTGAGGTCATGTAGCACCCAAGGCCTGGAGCTTCACAGAGTCATTGGTGTGTGGTGCATATGCTCTGCTGTTGTGTTTTGGCTGCTCTATCCTTCAGGCCAGTTGTCTGCAGAGGCTCTCCTTGCTTGCTGTGGGCAATGTTTGGTCCCTGGCCTGAATGTGGCGAGTTTTAACTAGGTGTGCTCTGGTCTGCTTATGAAATGAGACCTGACACCACCTTCACCAGAACTGAGGCCTGTAGAACTCTCTGGTCAGGAGACATGGTGTGGGGAGGGGTTTGTGCTAGTCTTCTGGGGAAGGGGTCTGCTATGCTGGGAGGCAAGCCTGACTGAGAAGGGCAGTCCCACCAGAGCACAGGGAGGTGGGGCTTGGTGTAAGCAAGTTAGGCAGCCAGTACAGGCAGTGTGCTGCCTCCTACAGGTGACTCTGTGTTTGTGCTGAGGGGCGGGGGAGTAAAAGGTGCCAGCCAGCTCATTTGTTCCTGGAGAGGCATCTCTGTGAACACTGCCTCTCAGGGACGCACTCCTAGAAGAGGGAATAATCTCCCCTCTGTGTGTCCCAGGTGTTCTTCAGTCAGGATTTCCAAAAGAACCCACTGATTCTAATGTACAAACGGGTTGAGAACCATGGTCATGAGAGCTTCTGTAAGTTGTGGTGGAGAAGAGCATCCTTCAAAAGTCATGTCATGATAATCACTGCACGTCAAGACTATGCACAACATGTTTCCTTCCTTTCAGTGGACTTGAGAGAAATTTAAAACATTGCTCAAGTTCAAAGGTCTGTGTTAATCATGTCAAGCTAACTAACTGACTACATGACCCTCATGGTTGAGTGGTCATAAGCCACAGACATGGCACTCAAGAGCTGAAGAATGGTCACACATGACTCCAAATAGATTCTTTTGGCTGATAGAACAAATTATTAAGGATAAATGAGCCCCCCAACACACATATCCATTACTTATCTCTTAGTTTGAAAAAAGCAATAAAACACTATTTATGCAGAAAGTAATCTGTCTGACCTGTGTTTCTTTACAAGGTTTGAAGGAGAAGTTCTGCAAGACTCTGACCAGGGCAAGTTTCATGTTCATGATCGCAAACCTCATTCCAATGCAGTTTCGGGGTCCAGTTCCAAAAGGTAGGTATGTATAAGGATTTATGCTGTCCTTGTTCTTCTTACTGAACCTGGTTCCACAATACAAGTTGGGAATACATTAGTGAAACATAAAAACCGTAAGAGCTACATGCTTGGGATTCTCACCAAAACTACACAGGACACTTTTGGGGGCTTGTGATGTGTCAAAAATTCTCCATAATAGCCATTTTTAACATGTGGATTTCTTACTCCCTGGCCCAGTCCCTGACACACATAGATAAGCACTTCCTCTCATGACTGAATGAATCACAGAGAAGTACTGGGAATGGTCTCTGGTTTCTGTTGAAGAAGCTATAGGCCTGGGAACTGCTGAGCTTGTGGGAACCACCAGGACTCCTGGTCCAAAAAATGGACTACTTGGTCAATTCTGACTTCTTTCAGCAAGTACTATGCGTAAATGTGATTCTAGCACTAGGGACACCATACAACAAGATAAGGCCTCTGCCATAAGGGAGCTTAGAGTCAGGGACTAGAAGTCTAGATCTCTGAAAAGTTCACTCCAAATTTTGTTCACCAATACAATAAACAGGAAAGCACCAACTCTTTGCAGAATTCAGGCTTTGCCCAAAGCCAGACTCTGCTCTGAATTCCCAGAGGAGAAAGCTCAAGACCCCTCTAAGGAGGATGTCTCAGACGGCTAGAGAGCAGATGACTTTCTTATGATGAACCCCAGATACCAACAGAGGTGGGAGCTTGTACTGGACTGCAGCCACATATAGCACGGGACCTTTGTGTGCTCCTGTCCTCCTGAGGCTGCTCCTCCTGCCAGGGATGAGGACTCAGGTCCACAGCATCTGCTCTCATGCTAAGGCTAACAGAAACAGTGGCCAAGGTTTACAAACATGGAATGTGGGGGCTAGGGGGTGAATTCAGAGAGCTAGAGAGGACAGAAAAACTTAAAAGGAAAAAAGACCTATTTACTGAAAGATGGTAAGTTAAAAAAAAATAAGTCATATACATATAATCACACACAGAAATATAGCATGTTGTTTGTAGTCTAATGTTACATTAAGTAAGCAGTTCAAAACCAAAAATTATAATACCATTCTAATTTTTAGTAATCTATATATACACAGAAAAATGTCCATAAGGAGATACATGACATTATTGATAATCTTAACATATTGGGTCTGTAGATGACTATAATTTTCTTTATTTCTAGTCAATAGTGTATAAAATATTGACAACAAAGAATGATAATTTTGTAATAAGAAAAAAACTTCTAAGAGCAAAAAGATGTCCAAATAAGTAATTGTACAACCACATGCTTGTCATCTATACTAAGAGATGTCAGAATATCCTCCAATATGAGGGTGGGTTCCCCTTTTGAGTGTTCCCTGTACCTTTCAGGACGGAACTCCTCAGGCTCTGGCCAGAGATCCAGGTCTTGGTGAAGAGTAAAGACCGGCACCATCACCACTGTCCCTTTGGGAATTAACACACCACCGATTTCCACATCTTTCTTACAGACCCTCTCAAGTCTACCAGTGACTGGGTATAATCTGAAACTTTCATTCAACACCATGTCCAGATACTCCATCTGTACAAGGGCATTGTAAGTGGGCAGTGCCTGGAAGGAAACAGATTTTGATACATTGGGATCAATTTCAACTCATTCTCAGCACTACTACGGAAGTGTCAGGAATCACTTCAGTCATTTATTTCGGTAAAGGATCTTAGCATTTAAGTGCATTTTAATCTCTACCATGTCCTTTGACCTGCTCAGTGGCCCAATGACATGTGCAGAGTAGTGACACATGTCACAAGGGGAGACTGCTGGGACAACTCCCTAAACAGGGCCTGAAATCCCTCTCACCACCATGTAGTGGTTATTCTTCCTTGTATAAACAAAAGTGACTAAAAGCCTACAACCCTTACTCTTACTTGGAATAAGCTGAAGTCACTGTTTCCTTTCAAAAGAGGGCCCACACATCTGTACCAAGGAAAGAGAAAAGGCAACAGAAAAAAATCCTCTATTCCATGTAAAGTCTTCTAGTTGAAATATCCTGCTTCCTAGGTTTTAATGATATATATAAAGTTTGGAGAGAAGCACTATATTATGTAAAAATTCTATAAATAATTTGGGGAGAAACTAGTTCTTCTCTAACATAAATATAAGAAAAGAAGATTAAGATTAGATGGTACCATGGTACACAATTTCAGTTCTAGGGAAGGAGGTAAAGGGAGTAAGAACCCTATCCTTAACCCCACCCTCTGTTGCTGGAAGGGTCTCATAGTTGTTGCTTCAAGGTTAACAATAAACCAAATAAGCCACTCCAGCCCCAGAGGCCAGGTGTTTTCATAAGCAGAGAATTCCAGTTTGCGCAGGTCTGAAAACTGTGGGCAATTGTGTCTATCACTTGGTGTTATATTTAAGAGCCAACATTGTAGAGGTTACGAGTTCCATCAGGATCCAAGCATCCTGGTTCATAGCTTGGCTTTTTCACCACTAGGTATGTGATAGTGAAAGAAAGTTATGTCTCTGTAGTTCAGTTTCTGACTTGTTACACTGAGATAATTAGAGTCGACCCTTCATAGGGTATGTGGCAGAGACACTCACTACTCACCAGGATCCATGTAGGCCCCCATCGTTCCCAGCCCACCTGAACTTAGGGGAAACTACTTTGCAAATGGGGTATGATCTGAAGAGCTATATGTCAGTTTGGGGCCAAATACTGGAAAAGCAAGTGAGCAACACTCTAGTTCTTTATTCCCTGGCCAACATAAAGTCCTCACATTCTAGATAATGCAGGTATAAGAAAGCAGAGCCATTTTACCCTGTATCACCGAATATGTATGTAGAGCAGAGACTCCCATCCTCAACTAATACCCATCTTGGACATGCGAATGTGAGTCAGAAGTAAAGTTTTGCTATGTAAACCCACTAGATTTGAGGACTAATCTGTTACTAAGGCATAACAGAGCTCATCCTGACCTTTGTCCTCAGGTATGACCTGCTCACCTTATTGGGGAAAGTTGCATCAATCTCCTCCTGCAGTTTCTGCTGGACATCAGGGTGAGTGGCCAATGCATATGCAAAGAAGGAAAGAGCAGTGCTAGTGGGCTCATAGCCAGCAAAAAGAAAGGTCATAGATTGGGCCACGAGTTCCAGATCAGACAGAGCTAAGAGGAGAAAAAAGACATTTTAGCTAAAGCTGGTGAATGCAAAACATCACAGTTTAGATGACAAGAAATCCAAATGAAACTCCTAAATCCCTTGGGGAAAATATGTAAAAGCAATTCAGAATCAGACAAGGAGTGGTTTGTAGTCTGATGTCTAACCTACAGAGCCAGAAAGAGGCAAAAGTTGTCTTGATCTGCTTATTCCCAAGGTCTATACTATTCTTGGCCATCTGCTCCTGCTTATGCCACCCTCCCCACCAACACAGGTGGGTCATTTCAGGAGATGGCATTTCTGTCTCACATACACAGTGTTATCAGTCTGTCCCTGAAGAGTCCTAAAAGTACAAGTAACACAGGCTAGTATTCTTCCCCAGGAAAAATTTACATTCTTCCACAGCTTATTTTTTTTTTGAGAGAGAGAGTTTGCAATGCTAAGGTTTAATTGTCAGGAAAATTCAATGATCTTTTATCTAAACATTTTGGCAGAACTTAAGAGAACAATATTGGGCTCCAGATAAACTCTTGTTCAATGTGTGATCCATGGACCAGCAGCACCTACAGTGTCTGGGAGCTTATTAGAAATGCAGAATCTCAAACCTCATCCTAGAACTATGGAATCAAAATCTGAGCTTTCACAAAATGTGATGAGATGTGTAGATTATACCTTCTATTACTAGGTATCTAGTAATAGAAGACCTGGGGCACTACTCTTCAAGTGGATGATCTCAGATATATACAGAAACTATAACACAGACAAGAAGCTAGAAGAGGGGAGACTGATACTAGGGTAATTAATGTCACTAAAAGAGCATAAGAAAGTGCGTCAGTAGAAGGGGATTGGCCAGCATGAAATATAGACAAACAGAATCCAGTGAGTGGATATAGCAATGCTCATTCAATCATATCCTGAATGTCACCTTCCTTAGCAAATGGCTCCACCCTGAATATAAATTGGCCTCTCTTTGATTTTCTCCTGACAGAAAATAAGCATACCCAGGCTCTAATCTATTTGATTGGAACTGGATTAGGACCTTTAGATACTTGGAGCACTGAAATGAACAAGGTACCTGCAAACAGACATGTAATTCACAACTAGAAACAATACAGCATAAGTGTAAGAAAGGTCTACAAATTTCAGATTTTCAAGTGATACTTTCAGTGACCTCACTGTGGATAAATTCAACTACCCAACCTTTCCTCCTTTAGCATGGACCCAGTGACATTCAAAGTTTAGATCTGTACTGTTCAATATGGTAGCCATTTGCCAGATGTGGCTATTTAAATATAAATTTTAATTTATTACATTAAATACAATATAAGATTCAGCTCTTCAGTGGCACTAACCACATGTCAAGTGCTTAATAGCCACATGTGTGCAGTGGTCACTGTAGAGAACAGGACAGATATAGAATATTTCCTTCATCACAAAAATTTCTTGAACCAAACACAGATAGATAGAGGTAGACGTGTACATAGGTATAGATATATTTTAGTGATATAATGGAGTAAGGCTGTCCTTTTTCTCTGGAATCAGTTGTTAAATATATAGGAATTTTGTGAGATGGCTGTTAAACCTTGACACGTTGAAGTTAACCATGATGGGAATGTTTCTGTCATTGAAAGAAACTATAAATCAAGGCTTTTATTTGGGAGACAGAGACCATGTCTACACCATTGGTTATGGAGCTATAAAGAAATATTTAGGTTTATCAGTTCTGTGTAAATATTTGATGTGATTAGCCAGGCCCACTGAGAGGATCTAGAAAAAAAGCAACCCTAACTGCAACGAGCACTCCTAGATCCCAGGTTTTGGTTTCTTTCTTTTTTTTTTTTTTGTAAAAATTCATTTTAGAGAAAGAGAAAGCATGCACATGTGCATGCCAGTGGGGGTAGGGACAGAGGGAGAGAATCTCCAAGCAGATTCCCTGCTGAGCACAAAGCTGGATGTGGGGCTTGACCCCAAGACCCATGAGATCATGATCTTTGTCGAAACCAAGAGTCAGATGCTCAACCCAGGCACCCCAGAGTTTCGTTTCTAAATACCATTCTCACTAAAAGGAAACAGAACTCCTTGAAGTAATGGCTGATTTAAAGGCTCATCAGGGGAAGTAGAAGGGAGACCTGGAATATCTTATGTCAGAAGCAAGGAAGTGGTCATAAAATAATTCGTGGAAAGGATACAGGAGACTCTATGTACTATACTGGTGGATATACACCATTATACACTTGTCAAAACCCATAGAAATAACTACATCAAGAATAAATCCTAATTTAAACTCTGGACTTAAATGGTAATAATGTGTCATTGTATGTACACTGATTGTAACAAAACTACCACATGGGGAGGGATTTTGAAAGTGGGGGTGGCTTTGTGTAGGTGGGGAATATTGGAAATCTCTGTGCCTTTCACTCAATATTGCTGTGAACCTAAAACTGCTATAAAAAGTATACGCAAACAATGAATCATGGAACACTACATCAAAAACTAATGATGTACTGTATGGTGACTAACATAACATAAAAAAAAAGAATGATTTAAGAGACTAAGTTAGCAATATATGAGATCATATTGACATAAATAAATTAATGAGAGAGAATGTAAAGCTCCCTTATAATGGACTATCTCCCATAAATGTAGAAGAATTGATGGAATTAGAAAGTCACCATTTTGAAGCCATTATAGTAATAATGGTTTCAGTTAAATACCATCCATGGACGATAAAAGTAGTAGATGAATATTTGAAGAAAAACACAGTATTTACACAGTCGCAGAGGAATCTTGCACCAGTTACTTCTTAATTACAAAACGAAAAATAAAACTTTATAGTACATTAAGCCAGTGAACACAAGTTCAACCAAGTGTTCCAGGTGAAGGTCACCAACACTGGGGCCAAGTGCCTCCTGATGTGATGAAGACTTGATGCAAATTTCCAGGTAGAGGTTCCGATTCAGAGGGTCTGATTTGACCAGAGAATTGACATTGGAAGCAAGCTCCCCAGAAGTTCTGATGTAGGTGATCCACAGACCACTGACTGCCTTGTTTAGGGCTGCCCTTCAAGTACTGAACAAAGTTGTGGCTGCATGCTTCTGGAAAGTGGTTCTGGCTACCATTTGTATCTAAACATGTGTCTTTCTTCAATTTGCAGAAATCCCATCTGCTAAAAATCTTCCTCCGCATCTCAGAACCATCCCCTGCCTCTGAACCTCCGCATTGTGGCCCTCTGAAGTCTCCTTGCTTACCTTTATGGGTGTCTGTTTCTTTAGAATTCTGGGAGTTAATCATCAGTTGGAGAAAATCCAATCGGTGCTGGAAGTGGAAAGAGAAGTTTCAATGATAAAATGTCACTTGTGAAGTCAGAAATAAATCAGGGATGCAGTACCTAACTTTTTTCCTGAGAATATAGCTCCTTTGTGGCCATAAGTCTGAATGGTGTTGCCTGAGTCATCAGTGAACAAAAACATCCAGTTATGAAACTACCTTAAAAAATACATAGAAGTGCACACATCAGATGTATACAGCTCAATTATCAAAAAGTGAAAAACTGCATGTAACCATCAACGGATTTACCTTTTGTTCATCTTTGAGGCGACATTCCTTCATCCTTTTTACAGATTTTGTGAAAAAATCAGTAACACTCTTCGGGAACACACAGATATTTAATATTTCAAAAACTGGGGTAAGGAATGGAAAGAGTACTGTAAGGAAAAAGAACAATGGAAAGCACAGTGAAAATGCAAAATTTACTTGGAGCAATAATAATTTGCTCTACCAATTAGAAGAGTAAAAGAACAGGAGTCTTTCAAACCAGGAGTCATTCCCTCTATGACCTTTCCTCCAACTTTCAAGCCAAGGACTAAGACACAGCAAGTCATACATAAGGGCCACCACTACAGCAGTGAAATCAGTGGCCTCTTGGACATCTCTGGAGTGACCAAAGGAACAGGAGGACATTCCTGGACCTCTTAGCCTTTTATCTTTTGGACCAGAGCCTTTTTGGATAAACCAGACCATAATATGCTACTTTAATTAATTGTGTCATTTAAGAAATTGTTGTTAGGATGCAAATAATACACAGTATGCCCTTCAACCACAATGGAATAAAATTAGAAATCAAGAACACAAAGAACATTAGGAAATTCACAAATATGGGGAAATTAAACAATACACTCCTATATAGCAATGGTTCAAAGAAGAAATCAAAAGGGCACTAGGAATTACTTGGAGACTGATAAAAAGGAAGACATGATATACCAAAACTAATGGGATATAGCAAAAGCAGTCACCAGAGAGAAATATTGCCATAAGTGTCTGCATTCAAATGAATCAAGATCTCAAATCAATGACCTAACTTTCCATCTTAAACATGCTGGACTAACAAGACCAAACTGCACATTAAGCAACCAGATGGAAGCAAATAATAGAGACAAGAGCAGAAACTCATGAAATGAAGAAAAACAATAGAAAAAAATCAATTAAACCAAGGTTGATCTTTTAAAAGACCTTTAGCTAGATGATCAAGAGAAAAGGAGAGAAGATTCAAATTCTTTTTATAATTTTTTAAAATTATGTTATGTTAGTCAACATACAGTACATCATTAGTTTTTGATGTAGTGTTCCATGGTTCATTGTTTGCATATAACACCCAGTGCTCCATGCAATACATGCCCATGAGAAGATTCAAATTCTATCATTTGAAATAAAAGGGGAGATTCGTACTGACATTAAAAAGGTTTTTTCATTTTTAAAAAATTTTATTTTATTTAAATTCAATTAATTAACATAGTGTATTATTAGTTTCAGAAGTAGAGTTCAGTGATTCATCAATGGCATATAACACCCAGTGCTCATTACATCACATGTCCCCCTTAATGCCCTTCACCCAATTACCCCATCCCACCACCCCTTTCCCTTCAGCAACCCTCAGTTTGTTTCCTTACAGATAAGGGTCTCTCATGGTTTTTCTCCCTCTCTGATGACTTCCCATTCAGTTTTCCCTCCCTTCTATGATCCTCTGTGCTGTTCCTTATATTCCACATATGCATGAAACCATATAATTGTCTTTCTGTGACTGACTTATTTTGCTCAGCATAATACCCTCCAGTTCCATCCATGTTGATGTAAATGGTAAGTATTCATCCTTTTTGATGGCTAGGTAATATTCCATTGTGTGTGTGTGTGTGTTTCTTTATCCATTCATCTGTCAGTGGACATCATCTCAACTCTTTCCACAGTTTGGTTATTGTGGACATTGTTGCTATGACCACTGGGGTGCAGGTGCTCTGTTTTGTATCCTTTGGGTAAATATGTAGTAGTGCAATTGCTGGGTCATAGGGTAGCTCTATTTTCGACTTCTTGAGGAACCTCCATACTGTTTTCCGGAGTGTCTGTACCAGCTTGCATTCCCACCAACAGTGTAAGAGGATTCCCCTTTCTCCACATCCTCGCCAACATTTGTTATTTCCTGATTTGTTAATTTTAGCCATTCTGACTGGTGTGAGGTGGTATCTCATAATAATATGGTGGTATCTCATAATACTATCAAGAGCATGCCAATAAATTAGGTAACTTAGACAAAACAGAAAAATTCCCAGAGAGACACAAACAGGAAACTGACCTAAAAAGTAGACAATCTTAAAGACAAGTAAAAAATTGAGTTAGTAGTGAAGAAACTACCCTAAAAAAGAAGCTCAACTCAAGATGATTTCATAGGTGAACTCTACCAAATATTGAAAGTAGAATCAACATCAATTGTGAACAAATTCTTCCCAAAACAGAAGAGGATGTAATATTTCCAGACATATTCTAAGAGGGCGGTATTATCCAGATACTAAAAACAGACAAAGATATCATAGCAAAAGAAAACTATGGACCAACGTATCTCACAACATGGATGCACAAATCCTCAACAAAATACTAGCAAACTGAACCCAGCAATGTATCAAAAGAAGGATACACCATAACCAAGAAGGATTTATCCCAGCAATGTGTTTGTATAATACACTATATCAACAGAATAAAGAACAAAAACAACATAATCATCTCAGTAATGTGGAAAAGTATTTGATAAAAATGCAATACCCTTTTGCAATAATTACACTCATCAAACTAGGAATAGAAAGGAATATTCTCAATCTGTTAAAGGGCATCTATGAAAAGCTCATAGCTAAAACCATACTTAACAGTGACAGACTGAACATTTTCACCTAAGATTAAAAATAAACCAAGGATGTCTCTATTGCCACTTTTATTCAACATTGTACTAGAGGTTCTAGCTGGGGAAGTAGGCAAGAAAAACAATAAAAGACATTCATATAAGAAATAAAGAAAAAAAAGAAATAAAGAAGTAAAACCAGCTGTATTGTCAGATAACATGACGTTGTATATAGAAAATCCGAAGGAATGAACTAAAAATCTTTAGAACTACTAAAGCTTAGCAGGGTTTCAGGATACAAGATCCACATACAAAATCAATTGTATGTCTATATCCTGCAATAAACAATCCACAGTGAAATTAAGAATAAAACTCCATTTAGAGTAACATCAAGAACAATAAAATACTTAGGGATAACTTTCACAAAAGAAGTGCAAAACTTATGTTCTGGAGACTACAAACATCATTGAAAAAAATTACAGAAGATATGTAAATGGAGAAACATCACATGTTCATGGATCAGAAACCTTAACATGGTCAAGATGGCAATACTCCCTGAACTGATCTACAGATTAATGCATTCTGTATCAGAATCCTAGCTGGCTACTTTGTAGAAAGTTGTATTCTAAATTTAAAATTCATATGTAATTGTAAGGACCCAGAACAACCAAAAACAATCTTGAAAAATAAAAAGAATAATGTTGTAGAACTCCAACTTCAGTTTCAAAACTTACCACAAAGCTATAATGATCAAGGCAACATGATACTGGCATAGAGATAGGAATACAGATCAGTGGAATTGAATTTAGACTCCAAAAAGATACCCATGTGTTTATGGTCAATGGAATTTTGAGAAGGGTTCTAAGACCATTCAATGGAGAAAAACAGTCTTTTCAAAAAATGGTGCTGAGACAAAAGGATAGTCACATGCAAAGGAATGAAGCTGAACTCTTACCTCATACAAAAATAAACTCAAAAGGAATCAAAGACCCAAATATGAGAGCTAAAACTACAAATTCTTAGAAGAAAACTCAGGGGTAAATGTTCATGACCTCAGATTTGGCAATGAATTCTTAGATATGACACCAAAATTGGCCAACGAACATATAAAAAGTGGTTCAACCTCACTAGCCATTAGAAAATGCAAAACAAAACCACAATGGGATACTCTTCACATCCATTAAGGTGGCCATCATTAAGAAGACAGAAAAGGGTAGACCAAGTGTTGGAAGGGATGGGGAGAAATCGGAACCTTCATACTTTACTACTGGGAAAGTAAAATGGTGTAGCTATTATGGAAAACAGTTTGGCAGTTCCTTATTAACTTAAACACAGAATTACTACATACCTTAGCAATTCCAACCCCAAGTACATACCCAAGAGACTTGAAAACAGGTATTCAAACAAAAACTTGTACATGAATGTTAATAGCAGCAATATTCACAATAGCCAAGAGTGGGAAACAACCCAAATGTCCATCAAATGATGAAAAGATAAATAAAATGCAGTATGTCCATATAATGGAATATTTTTGGCCATAAAAAGAAATAAAGTACTGATGCATGCTACAACAAGGATGAATCTTGAAAACATTATGCTAAATGAAGGAAGGCAGCCACAAAGATCAGATGTTCTATGGTTCCATCTGTATGAAGAGTCCAGAAGAGGCAAATCTATTAAGACAGAAAGTAGATTACTGGTCGCTTAGGACTAAGGAAAGTGGGCAATGATAGCAAAAAAGTACAGATTTCTGAGTTGACAACAATGGTCTAACAATTGACTATAGTAATGGTTGCAAGTATTTTTGAATGCACCAAAACCATTTTTTTTTCAGTTTGAGTTTACAAACATACAGTATTGTACAAGTTAAGGTGTACTGAATAATGCTTTGACATACATATATCAAGAGATAATTACCACAGTAAGATGTCCATCATCTCATGTATTTACAAAAACAAAATTTTTTAATCCTTGTGATGAGAACTTCTGGGATCTACTCTCTTAGCAACTTTCATACAGCAGTGTTAACTATACTCATCCTCAATCATACAGCAGTGTTAACTATACTCATCCTGTTATATATTACAAGCCAGTACTTATTTATTTTATAACTGAAACTTTGTACCTTTTCATCACCTTCATTCAATTCCCACCCCCCAACTCCTGTCTCTAGTAACCACAAATCTGCTCTTGTTTTTGGGGGGGGGTTGATTCCATATGGAAGTAAGATCATACAGTATTTGTCTTCCTCTAACTTATTTCTCTTAGCATAATGCCCTCAAGTTCCATCCATGTTGTCACAAATACAGGATCCCTTTCCTTTTATGGCTGACTAGATTTCATTGTGTGTGTATGAATATATATATGTATGTGTGTGTGTGTGTGTATCTGTGTGTATACACATTTTCTACATTCATTTGTTGATAGACACTGAGGCCATAAAAACCATTGAATTTTACATTCTAAATGGGTAACATATATAGTAAGTGAATTATAGCTCAATAAAGCTGTTGTAGAAAGAAAGGAAAAAGTGAAGGAAGGGAGGGAGGAAGGAAGGAAAAAAAGGAAGGGAAGAGAAAGAGAAAAGAAAAAACAATAGTGTACATACCTATTAAGAACAAAAGTGGATCAAAGAACTCAAATCTGAAGAGCTTCTTGGCATTTTCCACAAAGGGATCCTGTGGGTTGTTGAGGGAATCAGTGTTCACTCCAAATGATGTGCTGGTAATCACATCCATGCTGTAGGCCCCAAAGATGCTATGAGAGAAACAAAGACATGGATAATTAAAACCAGCACCTCTTTACTACCCTTATCCAGCACATGCAGCAAGAAGTGCATGTAGATACCCATGCCCAGGCAAGACAAGAGCCACACTTTCAGAACCACCTGCTGCATCATCTGAAGAGTCTATATGCCATCACACTCACTCCCAAGGTGCTCATGAGGTGCCAGTGATACAGCTGGCCCTGTGCTAGGGTGATGGGGACACTACGGCAAATTAGACATACTTCTGAGTTCAAGGAGCTCAGTCATGGAGGGATAGAGACCCAAAGTGTGACAAATTTCAGTAGTATCTTTTGAATATAGGCAATAGAAGGTAGATAAGCACTGTGTCTGAGCAGGACCAAGAGTGGAATAATTAACCCTTTCTCAGGGAGTCAAGAAAGGTGAAACTGATCTGGATCTTCTCTCACCACAGTATCTACGCTCAGAGCTGATTCCTCTTCAGCACATGACAGAACACCAACACCCTGTTCTGTGCTGCCAGGAACACCATCCCTTCTTCTCTACACCCCTGCTAAGGCTCCTGAAAGACCCACTCTGTCTCAACTCCAGTGATCTGAGATTGTCCTTCGGACTCACTCATTTCTGGAAAATGTAAGAACTAAGAATGTTCTCAGAAAAAAAAAATAGTACATCGCTCCAAAATTGATTCATGGAAGCCCATAACTAAGTTATCATATGCCCCTAGTTTTCACAGGACAACCCAGTGTACACTTGTTATTCCTGCATGATTAAAAAATTCCCAAATTTAGACAATAAATGACATGGTCAGCCTACCCATACCCCGTGTAGGACTTTTGCTCTTTTGAGATTGAAGGAAGGAAAAGTGGTAGTAAAAGTTAATATTTCACATTTTGCGAATATCTACAAAAAATCATGAAAGTTTTTAAGTTGTTCCCATTCTACCTTGTAACTTTCCTGCCCCACCCAGTGCCTGCCAGTTTGTACCAAGTATCCTCCCCTCCCACCATTGCGTACATTCTACTCTCAAAAACTTTGGTACAATTCTGTTTCTTCTTCTCAAGAATGTATTTTGGTCTTCCGGAATAACCAAAGTCACAATTAAGTAGATAATTTATTCCTCGCTCCTGTAAGCAGGAGCCGATCGATCCTTTCTCTCCTGGCTGCCCTGCCTTTTTAGGTGAGCTACCTCTTCTTGGCTGGCCCACTGGAGTTGGAACACCACACGCCTACTTCAGCTGCTTCACTACAGCAACTCAATAGTGGGAACTGGGCTCTGTGGCAGCAGCTAGGAAGTGTTGTGACAGAGTTGGAATCCCAGCAGCTGCACTCCTACTTACTCTTTCAAGTTGATAGGTTTGCCTTTCTCTGCCTCCTTCCTCAGGTTCCTCACCAACACATCTCCATACTGGCCAATGATGGGGAACATCTACACACAAAATACAACACCACCTGAAGTTAAATTGGGAAATCAAGTGCTAGAATGACCTGGCTTTCACAAGCATGGAGCAGTAAGGGACATTTTTTTTTTTTTAATTTAAATTGTGTTACTTAATATGTAGTGCAATATTGGTTTCTGGAGTAGAATTCAGTGATTCATCACTTTCATACAACATCCAGTGCTCATCACAACAAGTACCCTCTTTAGTAACTATCACCCATCTAGCCCATCTCCCAGCCACCTCCCTCCATCAACCCTCAGTTTGTTCTCTGTCATTAAGAGTCAGTTATGGCTTGTTTCCCTCTCTCCTTTTTTTTTTAATTCCCTTTCCCCTCTTCCCATATGTTTATCTGTTTTCTTTCTTAAATTCCACAGATGAGTGAGATCCTAAAAAAAAAAAAAAAAAAAAAAAGGAATGTGGCATATATACAAAATGGAATATTATTCAGCCTTCAAAAAGAATGAAATCTTGCTATTTGCAACAATGTGGATGGAGCTAGAGTGAAATAAGTCAGTCAGAGTAAGGGACATTTAATGACAAATCTTACGTCTTTTCTAGGACAGGAAGAGAAAAGACCATTTTTAGGAAGCCAAATATAGCAGACTACTCCCTAGAAATGGAATATGTTCCTATTTTTTTACCTGGCCCCAGATGTATTCCTTAACTTTTTAATTGAAATCCTCTTCTTTCTTACCTCTTTCATCTTTCCACTGGTGAAGGTTGGAGACAGCAATGTTCGTATTCTCTTCCATTCTTCATCCTCAGACAGAGCAATGGAATTTTTCATAAATCCCACTGGACCAAGAAACTAGAGTCAAAGAAAAACACATTTTGCCCTACATAAGTTTTGGAGGTCTCAAAGTTTGTGGAAAATGTGTTAAATAGGTATGAATTACTCAACAAATATTTAGTGGCTGTCTACTTAGTAGCAGGCCATATGCTAGATGCTCAATAGATATTTATCCCAAATGCCTAGCTTCCTGCAAGGCTGAAGGAGGCATCCAGCCACCTGATATGCTTTCCAGCCTTTATATTCCAATCTCCTTTTCAGTGTAAATATGGTATGAAATAATTTGGTAGGGAAGCTACACCTTCAGGGGAATACACACAATTAACACCTAGTACATTCTCCTAAGCTGTGCAGAATAGAATTGGAATGGTGGAAGGTAGCCAGATAGACTGGCAAACTGCATGTTGCCTCAGAGCAGTTCAGTCTTTACATATATGTACAGCATGAGCATCTGGAAAAACAGCTGTCTTGATATGGTGATTTTTTAAAAAATAGTACTTAAGACTAAAAACATTAGGAATCTATTTGTTACTGTGAAGAAATGGTACAGTTACATGGAAATCTTTTCCCCCAGTATTTCCCCAAAGGGACAGAAGGAAAGAGAGATCATTCTATTTCTCAGCTTGGGACTGGCCTATCAAGCTAACTAGCTTGAATCTTTCTTCCATCTTCCAAAACTATATTTTGTTTTAAAATGGGTATCTCCAATATGCATTCATGATTAAAAACTCACAAACGAGGAACAGAAGGAACTTTCTCAACTTAGTAAAGAGCATCTAAAAACCCTACACCTAACATCACCTCAGTGAGGAAAGACTGATGTGATATCACCAGGATGATGGAACAGGACACTCCAGCTTCTGTCACCCTACAAAGAACAACAATTAGACAGCTATCCACAAACAAAAATAGGGCCAAGAGCTTAGGAGTCCATTTAAGAAGTTTTGACAACAGTGGAGCAAAACTCTTGAGAATAACTGTACAAGAAAAGTAGGGAGATTAGCTTCGTTTTGCCTGCATCACCCCATGCCCCAGACCAGCACTGCTCAGCACCAAGAGGACACCCTCTGACCTGAGATATTTTCCCTTCCTGGATAATGGGCAGAAGGATGAGCGACCATTAGCCCCACCCTTCAAGGCATGGTACAAATGACCCACTTTGGTTTCACCCCACCCAGAGACTGGCATGGGTGGCACATCTAGACACAGCTAGGAACAAAGAAGGGCCAGATTACCAGTATCAGTCAAGTGGCAGGAGTGACCATGTTTCTCTGTGTCCTGCTCTGCAGAAGACCCTAGCAGCCTTAGCTGCTGAGGAACCAACAGCGGGTACAGCACCGTGCACCCTCTAAGATTTTACTGCTGATAGTCCCCCAGGTTTTCACATTTGCAGACTCTAGCTGCCTGAGTCCAGCTCTGCTCCCTTTGCCCCTACTGGACGTGCCTCAGCCAGTGCCACCATCAGCACGCCGAGCCCTGGAAATTGCACCAGAAGCCAGCCCTGGCCTCTGTGACTGGTCATATATACAACACCAGCCCAGGTCCCAGCAGCTTCTCGGGTGCTTGAGGCCAGGCCTGACTCCTGTCATTGGACTGCACTGCCACATGCGTCCACAGCTAAACCCTGTATTTTGCCAGGCTGAACTCCGGTCATAAGCCCCAATGCCATGCATGCAACAGCGGCTAGCCCTGAAGCCACGTGAGTGCACAGAGACAGCCCGGTCACTCAATGCTACCTATGTGCCCCCATTTGTCCTTGGCCCCTGCTACTGGGCCTAGCCCTCATTTTGGGCAGGTGCCTCCATTCAGTGCCCACAGATGAATGTGTGCATAGCACCAACTCTGGCCACCACTCTGCCTGCCACAGTCACGCTATATCTGGAGGTGCTACTGAAGACCCAAATAGCAACACAGCCTCAATGAACCCCCCACAGCTCTTGCTCCCATGGATCATGCAGTTGCTGATGTTGTGGTCCCCAACTTCCTGAGCCAACCACACTGCTCTGCATTTGAAATTATGCACTCAGAGTCAGGAAAAAAATGAAAAGAACAGGGAAAAAAGGCCTACAGGACTTATAGGACACCATCAAGTGAAACAATATTCACATTAGGGGAGTCCTAGTAGGACAAAAGAGAAGTGGGCAGAATGCTTACTTAAAGGAACAATGGCTGAAAACTTCCCAAACCTAGGGAAATATATGGAAATCTTGGGATATGAAGTTAAAGGTCCCCAATCAAATTGAATCCCAAAAAGACTTCACCAAGACACTTTATAATAAAACTGTCAAAAATCAAAGAGAATCTTGAAAGCAGCAAGAAAAAAGGAACTCGTCCCATACAAGGGAACACCTACAAAGCTATTCAGTGGCTTTACCAGCAGCAATCTTGAAAGCCAGAAGAGAGTGGATAATATATTCGAAGTGGTAAAAGAAACAAAAAAGCAAAAAGCAAACATTTGCAACCACAAATAATTTACCTGGAAAAGCAAGTAATGAGGGAGAGAGAAAGACATTTCCAGACAAACACAAGTGGAAAATTTCATCACCACTAAAGCTGCCTTACAAGAAATACTAAAGGGAGTTCTTCAAGGTGAAAAGAGAGGACACTTACTACTAACATGAAATCATATGAAAGTACAAAACTCACTGGTAAATGTAAATATATACTCAAATTCAGCATACAGTAATATTGTAATGGTGATATACAAATCACTTATAACTCAAGTGTAAAGGATAAAAGATAAAACAATTAAAAATACCTATAACTATAAGAATTGTTTATGGGTACACAATATATGTAAATTGTGAGTTCAAATACATAAAATGGAGGGGGAGTAAAAGCACTGAGGTTTTGAATGAGAACAAAGTTAAGTTCTTATGAGCTTAAAATAGACTGCTATATTTATAAGACTATAAAATGTTTTGGGGCACCTGGGTGGCTCAGTCATTAAGCGTCTGCCTTTGGCACAGGTCACGATCCCAGGGTCCTGGGATCGAGCCCAGCATCAGGCTCCTTGCTCCGCGGGAGGCCTGCTTCTCCCTCTCCCACTCCCCCTGCTTGTGTTCCCTCCCTCGCTGTGTCCCTCTCTGTCAAATAAATAAATAAATTCTTTTAAAAAAATAAAAATAAAAAGTTTTATGTAAGCCTCCTGGTAACTGAAAAAACCTAGAGTAGATACGGAAAAGACAAAGAAAGGAATGAAAGCATTCCTGCATAAAAAACAAACAAACCATGAAATCACAAGGGAAGACAGGAAGAAGGAACAAGTGATCTATGAAAAACTTGGACTAATGAAATGCAATAGTAAATCCTTACCTATCATTATATACTTTAATGTAAGTGGACAGATGAATGCATAAAGAAAATGGAATATCATTCAGCCTTAAAAAGAAAGAAATCGTATGCTCTCCAAAAAACATGGAAAAACCTGGAAGACAACATGCTAAGTCAACTTAACCAGACACAAAAGGACAGGTAGGTACCACATGATCTCACTTATAAGTGAAATCTAAAAATAAAATCAAGCTCAGTAATGGAGGGTAGAATGATAGTTATGAGAACCTAGAGAGGGGGGTGAAGGGCAGATGTTAATCAAATGGTACAAACTTCTGATTATAAGATGAATAAGATCTGAAGACTAAATGTACTGCATTATAGTTAATACTGAACTGTATACTTGAATTTGCTAAAAAAGTAGATCTTACATATTCTTACCACACACACCAGAGTAAAGGTAACTCTGGGTGGTAATGGTTATATTAATTCATTTGTGTTCATCATTTCAAAATGTATATACACATACATTACAACATCACATAGTGCACCTTAAAAATATACACTTTTAGTTGTAATAAATAAACAAAAAAAAATTTTAATTAGTGAAAGACTGAATGCTTTCTCCTAAGATCAGGAACAAGACAAAATGTCCACTCTCACAACTCTTATTTAACATCTTACTAGAAATCCTAGCTAGTGCAACAGGCAAAACAAAGAAAAAAAGGTATACAGATTGGGAAGATAAAAATCATAGTGATCCTATTTCAGGTGACATAATTGTCAATGTAGAAAATCCTAAGGAACATAAAAAAGAACACCTCTGCATCTAATAAATGAGCTAAGCTATTTGTAGAAAACAAGATCAACACACAAAAATCAACCACACTTCTATATAACAATGAATATGTCAAAACACACTAAAAACACAGTAACAATCATAATCACTCAAAGAAGGTGAAATACTTTAGGTGCTCATTTAACAAGATATGTATGAGATCTCTACGCGAACTAAATGTTGGTGAAAAGAATCAAAGAAAACCTAAATAAATGAATGAACATACTGCATCCATGCCTTGAAAGATAGGACTTAAAGATATAGATTTCCCCCAAACTGATCTATGGGTTTAAATCAGTTCTTATCAAAATCTCAGCAAATTGTAAATACAGATAAGCTAATTCTAAATTTGTATAGAAAGGCAAAGGAGCTAGAATAGTTAACACAATGATGCTAAGACTTACTATATGGTTACAGTAATCAAGAGAGCCTGGCATTGGTGGAGGGAGATTACAGAGATCAATGAACAGAACAGAGAATGAGAAACAGACACTCATAAGTAGGTCCAACTCAATTTTGATACTGGTACAAAAGCAATTCAATGGAGGACGCATAGCCTTTCCACAAATGGTGCTGGAGCAATTAGACATCCACAGACCAAAAACAAAGATCTTCACACCTCATAACTAACAGGACTCTTAACTATAGGAAACAACCTGAGGGTTGCTGGAGGGGAGGTGGGTGGAGGGATCGGGTAATTGGATGATGGGCATTAAGTAAGGCACTTGATGTATTGAGCACTGGGTGTTCTATGCAACTGATGAATCACTAAACTCTACCTCTGAAACTAATAAAACACTATAATAACAGTATGTTAATTAATTGAATTTAAATATAAATAAAATTAAAAAAATTACACAAAATGTATCACAGACTTACATGTAAAACATAAAACTATATGAGATTTACATTATAAATGTAAAACATAAAAGTAAGGAGGGCACGTGTTATGATGTGCACTGGGTGTTATACATAAGTAATGAATCATTGAACACTACATCAAAAACTAATGATGTACTATACAATGGCTAACTGAACATAATAAAAAAAGTACATAAGACAATATCTTAAATATAAAACGTATTTTTTCATGTGTCTGTTAGCCATTTGTATGTCTTCTTTGGAGAAGTGTCTGTTCATGTCTTCTGCCCACTTTTGACTTGATTATTTGTTTTTTGGGTGTTGAGTTTGAGAAGTTCTTTATAGATCTTGGATACCAGCCCTTTATTTGTAGTGTCATTTGCAAATATCTTCTCCCATTCTGTGGGTTGCCTCTTTGTTTTGTTGACTGTTTCCTTTGCTGTGCAGAAGCTTTTTATCTTGATCAAGTCCCAAAAGTTCATTTTTGCTTTTGTTTCACTAGCTTTTGGAGATGTATCTTGAAAGAAGTTGCTGTGGGTGATGTCAAAGAGGTTACTGCCTATGTTCTCCTCCAGGATTTTGATGGATTTCTGTCTCACATTGAGGTCTTTCATCCATTTTGAGTTTATCTTTGTGAATGGTGTTAGAGAATGGTCGAGTTTCATTCTTCTGCATGTGGCTGTCCAATTTTCCCAGCACCATTTATTGAATAGACTGTCTTTTTTCCATTGCATGTTTTTTCCTGCTTTGTCAAAGATTATTTGACCATAGAGTTGAGGGTCCATATCTGGGTTCTCTCTTCTGTTCCATTGGTCTATATGTCTGTTTTTGTGCCAGTACCATGCTGTCTTGGTGATCACAGCTTTGTAATATAGCTTGAAATCGGGCAATGTGATACCCCCAGCTTTGTTTTTCTTTTTCAACATTTCCTTGGCGATTTGGGGTCTTTTCTGATTCCATACAAATTTTAGGATTGTTTGTTCCAGCACTTTGAAATATGTCATTGGAATTTTGATCGGGATGGCATTGAAGGTATAGGTTGCTCTGGGTAGCATAGACATTTTAACAATGTTTAATCTTCCGATCCATGAGCATGGAATATTTTTCCATCTTTTTGTGTCTTCTTCAATTTCTTTCATGAGTGTTCTGTAGTTCCTAGAGTATAGATCCTTTACCTTTTTGGTTAAGTTTATTCCGAGGTATCTTATGGTTTTTGGTGCTATTGTAAATGGAATCTTTTCTCTAATTTCTCTTTCTACAGTTGTGTTGTTAGTGTATAACCACATTGAGATACCACCTTACACCAGTTAGAATGGCAAAAATGGACAGGGAAAGAAACAACAAATGTTGGAGAGGTTGTGGAGAAAGGGGAACCCTCTTACACTGTTGGTGGGAATGCAAGTTGGTACAGCCACTTTGGAAAATAGTGTGGAGGTTCCTCAAAAATTTAAAAATAGAGCTACCCTATGACCCAGCAATTGCTCTCCTGGGTATTTACCCCAAAGACACAAATGTAGTGAAAAGAAGGGCCATATGCACCCCAATGTTCATAGCAGCAGTGTCTGCAATAGCCAAACTGTGGAAAGAGCTGAGATGCCCTTCAACAGATGAATGGATAAAGAAGATGTGGTTCATATATACAATGGAATATTACTCAGCCATCAGAAAGGATGAATACCCAACTTTTACATCAACATGGATGGGACTGGAGGAGATTATGCTAAGTGAAATAAGTCAAGCAGAGAAAGTCAATTATCATATGGTTTCACTTATTTGTGGAACATAAGGAATAGCATGAAGGACATTAGGAGAAGGAAGGGAAAAATGAAGGGAGGGAAATCAGAGGGAGAGATGAACCATGAGAGACTATGGACTCTGAGAAACAAACAGGGTTTTAAAGGGGAGGGGGGAGGGGGGATTGGTTAGCCTGGTGATGGGTATGAAGGAGGGCATGTACTGCATAGAGCACTGGGTGTTATATGAAAACAATGGATCGTGGATCACCACATCAAAAACTAATGATGTATTGTATGGTGACTAACATAACATAATAAAATTAAAAAAATATATATATAAAACGTAAAACTAAATACTTGGGAAAATCTTAGGACTTAGGGCTAGGTAAAGAGTTTTCTAACTTGATGCCAAACTCACAACCCATAAAAGGATAAAGGATAAATTGGCCTTATAAAAAAAAAAAAAAAAACCCTAAAAAACAAAAAACGTTTGCTCTGCTGAAAACCTTGAGACAAGGAAGAGACAAGCTACACACCGTGCCTATAAAAGAATAGTAAGAGGGAGATTTTTGGTGATGGAACAGCTCTCTAACATGACTGGGGTGGTGGATACACAAATCTACATGTAAGATAAATATTCAGAGGGCAACACACACACACAAAAGAGTGCACATAAAACTTGAAATCTGAATAAGCTCTGTGGCTAGAACCAATGTCAGTTTCCATTTCCATACTATATTATAGTTATGCAGGATATTACCTAAGGGGAAATAGCCTGAAGGCCACAGGACATGGAACCTCCCGAGAAAACTTCCTATGAATCTAAAAATATTTCAAAATAAAAGCTATATAAATCAATCAATCAATCAGTCAATCTGTGAATTAAGACTAAACCAATGCCTACCCGCCGGTTTGTGAAGACAGAATAACATTCTTTCACTAGTACTGTTTTGATCATGTCCGGATCCGTGATAGCCAACACAGGCTGTCGCCCATCATAAAACCTGTGTTGGGAAAACAGAGCTGATTACACTTAACATGACAGTTTCTGCAGTTGCAGCCATGCCTGGAAGTCCAGACTTTTATCTTGACATTACATAATCCAAACTCTGACATCATAATTAGAAATAACATTAGAACATTTGTTAACTCTAGGTGATGTGTACATCGGTATTTCCTGGATCATTCTCCATAATTTTCTGCATGTTTAGAGTATTTCAAGTATCTTAGAAGTATTTCAAACATTTCAAATAATTTATCTATATTATCAAAAAGAAAGTTGTGTTAGTAAATAACTGAAGGCAAGTAAATTATCTAGGAATAAAAAATGAATGAGGGAGTCTGCCTGTTAGACAAGAAAAATTATAATTTTAAAGAAATATCAAACACATGGAAAACATATGATACAATATTAGATGAAAATTGTAGATACACTGATCACAAACATGTAAAGATGTATCTGCAAATGACAAAATCTTGGAATGCTCAAAAAGTGATGGTAGGATTATGAAAAATTTCTTTGCCCTATTTTCTAAAATTTCCTTCCTAGTTTATAACATTTTAAAGAAAATATTATTTTAACTATTAAAGAGAGGTCCTTGGTAAGATCAAAATCAGAAAAATTTGAAACAAAAGGACAAAGAGAATAAAGAAATACAGAGAAACATGCATAATTCATTTTCAAAATATTTTCTTTTCATTACTTGTATTTATTCTTATATGTGGGTCCCAAGTGTGAGTCCCTTGGGCTCCATGTAGGTGACATCCCAGAGCAGCGGGGCACGCCCACTTTTGACACATGTCTCACACAAAGCTGACTCTTTATATGTGCTCCATCCCTATCCAGCCTGACTTGACTGTCAATATGCCTGTTAAAGGCAAGGGGCAACTGGCATGAGGTTTATTTTAAGCTTAATTACCCCACCCTCTGGCATTTTTGTTTTCCATTATAAATCATTTGCATTTGCCAAAACAAAATGGGAGATTTTCCACAAGTCCCATAGTCTTTCTTTGATGTCACAGGGGAATTTCAAATGGCTTTGTGATCACATTTAAAATGGATGAGAACCACTGTACTAAATGCTACCCATGTCCAAAAAGTAAAACTCAGAAAGCTGAAGTGGGAGTTGAGTATATTTTGCGTTGAAGCAGTGATAGAAGTTACTGAGGTGGCACTTAGGTCTGCTCTCCCAGCAGCCTGATCATATTTCTTGGATGATTCCCCTCGTCCCATCCTGTTTGTTCAAAAACACCTGGATGGACAAGGGACAGTGGTTTGGCGTAACCCTTTATATTCATGATCTCATCCAGTCCTAATGTTTCCATTGCCAGTTAAATTCAGATTCTTGGGTCCCACCCCACATCCTCCAGACTCGGTGTTGCTGAGGGATGGATGGATACCAAGAATCTCCATTTTTAGCAAGCTCTCCCATGTGGTTCTTTTCTATAGCTAAGCTTGAGAACCATATATTAAGGACAGAACTGGGGCCAATGATGTAAGACTGACTCCATCCAGAGCTGATCAGTACTGCATATAGAAAGGGGCAGTGGAGCTGAACCAGTAGTGATCCAGAGATCTGTGTTCTTTCTATTCTATCATGTTCCTTATGGGCCACACCAATTCAGCAGGACCCTACGGTGTCTTAGGACTTCATGAGAGAAGATAAAGAGGTGTAAGAAAGTCCAACACTGGCTGTGAGCATCCCAGACGCACACTATACCTCTCCCTCTACTTCACCAAACCTCCAGCCGCTCTGAATGGGAGCATCCACTGCAAGCAGCAGTGGCCACTCCACAAAATCACCAAGTCCATCAGTGCACCAAGAAACACCGTGGTTTAGAAATATTCTACATCGGGGGGCGCCTGGGTGGCTCAGTCGTTAAGCGTCTGCCTTCGGCTCAGGTCATGATCCCGGGGTCCTGGGATCGAGCCCCACATCGGGCTCCCTGCTCTGCGGGAGGCCTGCTTCTCCCTCTGCCACTCCCCCTGCTTGTGTTCCCTCTCTCGCTGTGTCTCTCTCTTCAAATAAATAAATAAAATCTTTAAAAAAAAAAAAAGAAATATTCTACATCGGGGCGCCTGGGTGGCTCAGATGGTTAAACGTCTGCTTCGGCTCAGGTCATGATCCCAGGGTCCTGGGATCGAGCCCCGCATCAGGCTCCCTGCTTGGCGGGGAGCCTGCTTCTCCCTCTCCCTCTACTGTTCCCCCTGCTTGTGCTCTCTCGCTCTCTCTATCAAATAAATAAATAAATAAAATCTTAAAAAAAAAAAGAAATATTCTACATCTCTTCATGTCTGTAGAATAAAGAAACACTTGTATATACTTGTATTGAAAGAAAAGTCTTGGCCTCATATTAAAAACAAAACAAACTCCACACTTGCAAAGAAAGTAAGAAAAAACTGAGCAGCGGGCGCCTGGGTGGCTCAGTTGGTTAAGAAAAAACTGAGCAGAAAGGCTTCCCATTCTGTCCACCAATACCCCCACAGCCCACCTTTCAAAAGGACATATTTAATCCAAACTTTAAATAAGGGATCTTTGGCTTTTAATGAAAAGTGAATCATGTGGGAAAGAGGTAATGAGATGCACTGATAGGCACATATTAGAAAGGCTTGAAATAATGCATTTTTGCAATTAAAGGGGACATAAGGAGGGCAAGGGGAGAAGACGGTAATCACAAGACAGGGTAGAAAGCGATGCTAGGACTCCACGGGCACCAATGTCTGGAGATCAGTGATGACCTGCAGCTCTCCAGGTCCGATCACATTTAGATCTGCACACCTGGTGATACATGGGATCCCAGGAAGGAGAGACACCAGAAACTTTACTACAGCGGGCTTCATCCCAAGAGGCTCTTGACTAAGACTCTCTAGACAGCTGGGAGCCTCATCATAACAAGCCTGTCCAGTGGAAGTTTCCAGAATACTCACCCCCAAAATCTTCCATATTTCTTAAAATATGCCTTGTCAATATTCCAAAAGCCCTGCAAGAAGAAACAAAACATATTACTAATCTAAATGTCCTGAGCCCTACCTCCTACAGGGATGAAAAGGACTCAGATCGCATGAAATGCAGCTTACTCTCACTGGCAGTCAGAGGGAAGCTCTTATCACAGGTGTCTTACCGGAAAGGAGAGGAAACAAGAGGATATTGAAATGGAGAAATTCAAGTCCCTCTTGAATCCTCTCCGAGTATTGCAGATACTGAACAACTTACCTTGTCTGTGAGGACTACAGAACCTCTGAATTTCTGGCCTGTTTGGCTTGTGCCTGTGTTTTCTCTAAATCTCAGAATCCTCTGAATTATTACCTCAGGGCCATGTGGGAAAACTGGAGCTGAGGGAAAGTAAGCATGGCCTGCACCCTCTGAACCAGCAGTCAGCATCCCGCTCATTGATCTCAGGAGCCCTACTAGAATTCCAGGGGATTTAGGAAATTAAGACACCAGTGACCTCTTTTAGTCTAGCAGAATTACAGAAGTCTAAGACATGTTTGTTGAGTGTGAAAGTGAGAGATGAGTGAATGAATGACAAGGTGGACTCGCCTTCCAGTTGTCCACCTCAACATGGAAAAGAAGGGATGGTGCCACCACTCCACAGAGGACAGAGCAAGACAAAACACTTGCTTGTGTCCACAATAGCCAAACTGTGGAAGGAGCTGAGATCCCCTTCAACAGATGAATGGATAAAGAAGATGTGGTTCATATATACAATGGAATATTACTCAGCTATCAAAAAGGATGAATACCCACCATTTGCATTGGCATGGATGGAACTGGAGGGGATTACGCTAAGTGAAATAAGTCAAGCGGAGAAAGATAATTATCATATGGTTTCACTCATATGTGAAACATAAGGAATAGTGCAGAGGACCATAGGGGAAGGGAGGGAAAACTGAATGGGAAGAAATCAGAGTGGGAGACAAACCATGAGAGACTCTGGATTCCAGGAAACAAACTGAGGGTTACAGAAGGGAGGTGGGGTAGGGGGATGGGGTAACCGGGTGATGGGTATTAAGGAGGGCACATGTGATGAGCACTGGGTGTGTTATATGCAACTAATGAATCGTTGAACACTACATCAAAAACTAATGATGTGCTATATGTTGGCTAACTGAACACAATGATAAAAAAATAAAAATAAAAATAAAAAAACATTTGCTCTGTGTTTTCACTTCTGTCACTTGAAAAAAACAACAACAAAACTTCCTGTTGCTAAGTTTTGTTGGGATATTTGATGTTTCAACTACACAAAGAAATATGGGTCTTGGGTGCATCTACTAAGTAGTCGATCTGGGAAAAGTGGAAAGGAAATTATTGTTTTGGAGGGAAAAACTCTAGGAGTTCTTAGGCAGTACTGGGCACTGCAAGCCTCAGTGGGGAGGAGTGGGATCTGAGAAACAAGCCTCAGGTCTGTGGAAAAGGAACTCTACAGCAGAGAGCAGCCTGCAGACTGCCTGCTGGCCTTCTAGATGTGAGCTCCTAACATTCTGTCCAGAGGCCCAGCCTCAGGTGAGGTATCAGCCCTGGATTAGCCACAAAGGCTCCACCAACATTTAGTGTGTGTGTCAGATAGTACATTCCACTGAGTTACATTAATTTCTCAATAATTTTGTCAAAGCGTCTCTTTTCTAGTGATTTTTTATGAGTGGTTCTACCATTGTGTGCAAAACAACACACATGCACAACTTGTTCAAAAGTTAAAATCTGAAGTCAATAGACAAGCACCATCTACTCTGTTAGATTCCCTCCCTGCCCAACTCACCCAGAAGGTGCCTCCTTGGAAGGTAGAAAAGTAAAGCAGAGAACTCTGGTTCAACCTCACAAATCCCAAAAGATGTCACAGGTGACAAAGGGTGACTTAGAGCCATGGAAATAACTGCAGGGGGTTGGCCAGTTCTTGAGGGAAGTCAAGTATGTACAAATTCCCCAAAAATGAATCTTGGGCTTCCCAATAAACTGAAGTTCCAAGCTATCCAGGAAAATGAGAAGGCTACCCAGAGATCGTGCTATGAACTTAAAAGTCTGACTCTAGGGTACACAGCTTAATGGACCACTAGCATGGACCCCCTTGATGCTCTTCTCATACCAAGTACGATTATGCCTTCCTGGGAATCTGCACCTGCCAGAAACAAAAGCCTCTTCACAATGCTCACAAGCTAGAACATCAAGTCCTGTACAGAATCAGAGAGCTGGGTTGCCCACTGAGGGAAACCGTGAGGCTCCTAACAGCAGACAATAGAGCCCTGGGGTAGACCTGGCCATGTGGGGGTGGGGCCTGTGACACCATTTCTGGAAAGTCTGAAACCTAAGCACTTTCTCCTGAGGAGGAGCATATTCACTATGGAATTAAGCTGGGATTAGCAAATATAAGATGCAGAAGAGGGAGCTCAAACAACACTCACCTTATGGTAGTCCAGAATATTTCCCAAAAAAGGCAGAGGTGTTGGCCCAGGAATTCCCAGCTTCTTAAAAAGTCCATGTGTGTAGGTCCCATATCTATAAAGTGAAAGAGAAAGCCAGGTCACAGGGATGATGGAATAGGTGCTGGGGCTGGTCAGTCACTGATGCAGAACTGGAACAGGCAAGGGTGGGAGGTAACAGGTAGGCGAGAAATAATAACAGCAATTCCAACAACAATAATTACATTCACTCATCATCTCCTTTCCCACCTCTACTGTGAGACCCACAAAAGTAATGATTAGATAGGAGCAGCTGAAAAAGTCATGGTCTCAATCCTGGAATGAACACCTGAGAAATGTGTCCACACTTGAGAGCTCCTCAAAGTTTCATGCTGATTTCTTCCAGGAAATTCACTCATGCCTATTTAGTAAATGACTCTTCCATGATTTTGGAGATTCTCATTTTAGGTGGAAAGGGGAAAAATTGTTTCTCTCCTCCGATGATGAGATTTTGCTTAATTGTATCCACTCAATAGTTGAGGGTTACTGTGCTCGCTTCGGCAGCACATATACTAAAATTGGAACGATACAGAGAAGATTAGCATGGCCCCTGCGCAAGGATGACATGCAAATAGTTGAGGGTTACTGAGCCTACCATGAAAATGTTCTTATAGTTTCCTCAGAGGTTTTCCTTCCTTGTAGGCCCTGTTGCTGTTTGGGATCTGGTCCTTCTTAAATCTATCTTCATAGAGAGGCTCTGAACAACCACAGTGTTCTTATTCTGTAAAATGAGGACTGTGTCCAAGGCTCCACTGGCTCATAGAAAAGTTAGATGCTTTCAGCTCCACTTGTCTCTGTTGTCAGGTACTCTGGTTCTCTTGAGCTGCAGAGAAGGGGAACTGACCCATATGTCCCCTTAATGATACCATATTAAGGAATCAGTGATTAAACAATCCATTTCCAGACCATTCCTCCCTGTGTGACATCTGATTTTCCAACCTGTGATACTCATGTGTTCAGCACACTGCCAGGCACGCTCAATTTTTTCAAGATGATCATTCACAGAGCTGTCAGGTTATTGACTCTGTGCATCAACTATCTCAGAAACCCATTATGGATGGTGCCCCCTATGACAGAACTGCCTATACTTCATCTTTCATGAGATTTAAGAGGAATCTCACAACTTGGTGTTCTGGATCTTCGCAAGCCTTCCTCTTAGGTGTTGCTGAGAGATGGCAGAGTGGAGGAAAAGGGAGGCTGAGGGAAAAGGCTGCCAAAAACCATTTCAACCGTGAACTTGCCAGGCCTACAAGGCTAACCCCACAGTGGCAAATTAGGAAAGTATGGTGGGAAAGAATGCTAGGTAGAAATGGTTCAACAAGCCCTGTAGGTGCTTTTAGCTAACAGATAGGGGACCTTCCAAAGTTCAGACACCTCCAATTGACAGCAGATTAACATGTTACAAAACGTAAAATGATTGACTATAAAATGTTCCACAGAGTTGAATTAAGACTTTGTTTCCTCCTCTTTGGAGGTTAGCCTTTATGGCAGTACAGGTTCCAAATATTCTGTAGAAATTCAGCAAATCTTGTATTACGTAATCAAATAAACCTACAGAATTGCATGAAAGGACATGTGCTTGAGGGACCACCAGAGGGATCACAGCTGGGCCCAGGTGGGTGTTTGGTACTTCCTCCAGAACAGTTCATGGGTGCATGAGCACCAACTGCCAGAAGTTGGGGTGGCCTCGGTTAGTCCCACTTCTGTTCCTTCTTTGCCATCATCGCCACAACAAATCAATTTCTGTTTCTGAACATTCAACATGTTACGTGAGCTTCCAAGTGAGGCCAAGCGAGTGAACATGTCAGCAACACTGGTCCCAAGGAAAGATCTGGTCTAGTGTCTAAACTCACATGGCTCCATAAGAAGGCAGAGGGTGGGCTGGGTGAATTTTTCTGATTCTTTCCAGCTTCCCTCTTCTTGGTAGAGTCCTGCTGCTGTTGGCACAAATGAAGGGGCTAACAATGAAGCCATTCATTTTTATTGCCATTACATTGTATTGCATGCAGACAGCACTGTCTACAGCTACTGACTCTTGGCTACACTCTTGGCTAAATCTACAGGGTTGTTTGCCTGGTGGTGACAGGATCCAGTGACAGTCCCACTGCCAGACAGACTACACACAGTATGGTTTACATGGTGATCCTGTCCCCTGGCTTCAAGCAGATGAGATGCTAACCCTGCAGTTCTGTGATGACCTCCTGTGGGACCAGGATCGAGGAGTATCTCTGGGAGGTCTGCTTGAGGGAAGAATATTCTCCCACTCTATCCTATCCCCAGTCCTATCTGGATACTTCTCACATCAGTACTGGCTCAGTTCCCCCACTTGCCTGTGCTGAGAGGTTAAAATAACTTGCTGGGCCCATGTACTTAAAAATATACACAGCCTATATCATAGAAGAATGCATGTGTACACTAAATTCATATTCTCAACATTATTCTAGAAGGCTGAGGTTATCTGTGTACCTTTACTGTCAAAAAGGCTGAACCAACAGCCCTCTTTTATCCTTCGGAAGAACATGCTGGAAATAGTCTTAACTCAGCAAAAAATCCATTATTAAATACAATGAAATTAAACCACATCAATTAACCTTAAATGTCATCACACAAAAAATATGTTGCCACAATACTTGGCATTCCTACTCATTTTCTCAGAAAATGAAAATGAGGTTTCCATATTCTATGTCCATGTCCTCATGATTTCCTACTCTTAAAGAAAATGAAATTGACACAGAGGTCAAATGTGATGGAGGGTCCACCCCTACCCACACTGTGAAACTAAGTCCTTTCCCAACCTCCTCCATGATGCCAGAAATCCCACCACCGAAAGGAATTCCTCTGCTAGATGTTTTAATTCCTCCTCCTGTACTATAACATAAGGGGAAAAATAACATTTAAAATCCACATTGGCTTTCAGGGCCTGCCTTTGCAGGCTGCTAGCAGATTTCATATTGGGGGGCGGAGGAAGAAATCTCTATACTGATGCTAACCATCTCAGAGACTGGAAGGAAAAGGTAAAATGAATAAAATTTGAAGATTTCTGCCAAGTCTCCTCAGCTCTAAAGATGCTCACTTAGGGGTAAGGAGTTCTGCATATTATAGGGTGGGGAGATGGCTAGGAGAGGGGCACAGAAAAGAGGGAAGAGCCCGGTCAGAAGAGGAAGATGAGATATCTCCAGCCCCCTTGGAAGTCTGGATGCACCAGGTGCCTTGTGTACATGGGACCTGGTGGCAGAGGGAGGGGAGCAGGACCACCTGAGTGATCCAGGCCCAATCCTTCTACATGTCTCCTGCAGCAGACACAGATCAGAAGGTGAAGATAATGAGACAAAGATGCAACCCAATCCCTCAGCCACTAGAATCCCCACAGCTTGGGAAGGTGGTGAAAACCCCAGAGCACTGGGGTCTGTTGATTTTACTCTGCCTCTGCTGAATTCTGCTTGATTAGTCTAGGTCCCAACTGGTGGCCAATCAGAAGATCATCCCTAGGAGCAAATAATGTCACACAATCCTGCTAGCTACAGAAAAGGGATTGGAGGATGGAGTTACTCCTTCAGTAGGTTTGGGTGAGGTCAATAATAACCCCTTATGTGTTCCTAGCTTGTTTGAAGCACCCAACACTTAAGCAACTTCCCCTTTGTTAACTCTTGATCCTCAAAACAGACAAGGAAAAGGGGGTGGATGCTGATTAGCAACCCAAGTCCAGGGTTCCAGAGGCAATGAACCTGGACAGTTACTTACAGATAGAACAGCACCAGGCTGGTAGCCAGGAGAAGCCAGGTTTCCATGGAAAAGCTTGGAATCAGGTCCATGGCCACTTTCTTTCTGTGAATCTCCTCTACTGTCGTTCAGCAGTGTGTGCTAGTCTTTGCTTGCCTGTGTGTGCAGAGCTTCCCTTCCCACCAAGCGGTGATTCAGTGAGGTTGGAGTGTATATACTGAAAAGGGGGCGGGACTGGAGTGCAGTCACTAGCAGGTGCCCCCCAGCCATGAGTGTTGGTAAAGCATCGTGGACACTCCTCAGACTGACCTTTGAGTTCATCTTCTATCCAAAATCAATAAACAACACAGTCAGTGTTATCAGTAATCTCAAAGGTTACAGAAACTCCGGTAAAGTCACTGTCCTTAAATCTCTAACTTGTCACCTTGTCACCATGGCTGCCTCTATCTTTAAATACATGAAATCCTTCAAACAAGCTAGGTCTGCACCTCTTTACCCATGTAGTTTCATCTGCCTAGAAATGCCCCTGTGCCCCTTAGAAGGATCCTACTCATCCTTCAAACCCAGCTCTGACAGAATCCTGTGTTAGGTCCTTTCCTCACCAACCTCCTTGAACAAATATAACCAACAACTTCCTCCTCTGGGAAATTTAAGCCCCCACCCCAGCCCCAGTTCTGTTATTGTCCTCTCCACCCTCCAGCCCTATTGTTGGTCTCCACACCTATTAGTCTTAAATAGAGAGCTTCTCAAGGGTGCAGTCTGAGTACTTGTCAACATTATGTTCCTAGTCCCTAGTCCCTAGAATTATGCCCTCAGTGGGCATCCAGAAAGGTTAGTGGATTTGAGTTTTTGCAGTGAAATTGCTGGGCTTCTTGTGTGTCCTTTCTGTGGAACTTTCTCGAACCATGCCACATACCTGCTGGGAGATCCAGGGACAGAGTATCTGGAAATTACACCTGCTCGATATCATCACTCTAACCCACGTTCTGTGTCTGCATGGCCTGAGAAACTGTGGATTATGTAGCATACCTCTGGAATCTCTGGGACAGTGGAGGTATTAAGAGAGAAGTGGCTCCATGCTTGAATACCAAAAAATGGAAAGACATAGGAAGCTGGAAGATAATCCCCAGTAAAAGTAGGGGAAAAAGACCCAGGAATTCCAAAATATTTCTGCCCCCTTTTGGTGCCTTCACTGGGCACCATTCAATAGGGTCACGCTATTATCCCTGTTTACAGATGTAGAGACTGAGACTCAGTGCCTGCAATGGGCTTTCCAACAGCCATTGATCACAAGAACATATTGTAAATAAGCAAACATGAAGTGAGATTGAAAAGTCCTCTGCGCTCTGCAGTATTGATATTCAATGTTTGCCCTTCCCTGAGAAGGGACACTATGGGAAATAGTGAGATCCAGGCTACAGAGCAAACTGGTTAAAAATCTGTTCCCATCTACATGGCAACCTGCACAGCAGCATCATCATGGGTCTTCCAGGATAAAGGTCCGCCTCATCTCAGCAGGGAAGACAGATGTTAATCAAGATGATACTAAGGATATTGTTGGGTAGGCTCTCCCTCCCTATATTCCTCAGCAGAGAGCTACAGAGAATATGTGCAAACAAGGAAAGATGTGTGTCATCTGATAACTTTTTTTTTTGAGACAGAGACAGAGAGAGAGTAAGCATGAGTGGGGGGAGAGGCAGAAGGAGAGACTGTTGAAGCAGACTCCCTGCTGAGTTCAGAGCCCAGTGTGGGGCTGGACCTGAGCCAAAAACCAAGAGTCGGTCGCTCAACCCACTGAGCCACCCAGGCGGTCTCATCTGATAATTCTTTTTTTTTTTTTTTTAAAGATTTTTTATGTATTTGACAGAGAGAGACACAACAAGAGAGGGAACACAAGCAGGGGGAGTGGGAGAGGGAGAAGCAGGCTTCCCGCGGAGCAGGGAGCCCGATGCGGGGCTCGATCCCAGGACCCTGAGATCATGACCTGAGCCGAAGGCAGATGCCCAACGACTGAGCCACCCGGGCACCCCTCATATGATAACTCTTGACAACTTAATTCTGTCACCTAAACATAAAGCCTTTCTTATTTTATTTGAAACTAAGCCTCTATGGCAACTTATATGCTTTCATCCTTCTCCAAAACGCAAACTTATCTATGATGATTTCATAAGTAAGCCTAATATGAGCATCTGCCTGCTCTATTCACCTCAGGGCTTGCTCCAGCTGGTTGGAATCTATCCTGATAGTGATAGTCTAGTTGTTACTGGGGACTAAAATGCAGCCAGCACTGAACTAATGCAGATGACCTGTCAGCAAAGGGACACATTAGAAGTGTGAGCTTTGTACCCCATCCTTCCTCAGAAGGGAACACCTGATGCGAGGGGACTCACATCCTCAGAGTTGTACAGAGGTGTGAAGGAAGACACTGTGTGCCAGAAGAACACCTCACACACCCCGTGGCTCTCATCTACTCCTTCCTGTACTATGCTCATCATGAAGTTTCCAAACTCTGATCTAAATGCATGAGGTAAAAATATATCTAAGACACAGACATCATTCAGGTTGAAGATAGAGAAACTGACAGATAATTATAGCACAGCCAAGTGAAAGTAACTATGCATCCTCCTCAACAGTGAAGGATTTATCTGCTTTCTCAGTCTCCCTAGCTATTGGTCAAAACTGAATCTCAAATACCATTCAGGGAAGCCTTAGGCTCAGATATCAGTGTAGGTGGACAGGTTGGCAGAAACTCAGTGATGCAAGGAGCCCTGGCTGTCTAATAGTCTCATCCCTTTGTATCGTGAGCCCATATGGCACCTCTTCTCAGAAGCTGGGCCTGATTTCTACTGGCCAAGAGAACTGCTCACAGTAGGAGAGCCAGTGTTGCTTTGGAATGATTTGTGCATCACATTCAAATTTCACAGGTCACAATCTCAAGTGTGCAAAAATGAAAGGAGGATTATTGTTCCTAAGCTGTCAAGCTCCCATTCTTCTCAGTAAGGCCAAACTTGATCTTGCCAATTCTGGATAACCAGGTGGTATCTAAGTGTTGGTGGCTGGGCCCTGTGGTTGGTGTGGCAGTGGTGAGGTAAGTGACAGGTCCATGGACATTCCTGCCATTGGAGGAGGTGGGCCCCTCTCCCATTGTCATTCGATATTGGTTGGTCTCTCTACCTGCTGCATTCAGTCCATGGGCCAAGCACTAAATATTAAAAAGTCAAAATCCTTGCGTTATGAACCTGACACTCTAAAGGGATGAGAGACACTAAACAAATAACCACACAACTATGGAGCTATAAATCAAGACCTGGTATAAATTAATGGACATTAGGAGAAGGAAGGGAAAAATGGGGGGGGCGGGAATTGGAGGAGAGATGAACCATAAGAGACTATGGACTCTGAGAAACAAACAGGGTTTTGGGGGGGGGGGGG
>NW_022589748.1:0-6504 GCF_004348235.1 Phoca vitulina | reverse complement strand
GGGGGGGGGATTGGTTAGCCCGGTGATGGGTATTAAGGAGGGCACGTACTGCATGGAGCACTGGGTGTTATACAAAAACAATGGATCGTGGATCACCACATCAAAAACGAATAACATAACATAATAAAATCTAAAAAATAAAATAAAATAAATTAATGCCATTTGGTATATCTGTTGACTTTGCCCAGCCAGATACCTGACCCTCACAGCCCTTTACAAATGTTTACTGAATATGAACTCAATAACAGTTCAAATGGTGGCTGAAAGAGGACAAGAGTTATAGAGTAACCCCAAATGATGCAATGTAGTTTCTTTTAGCAGGAGGAGGAGAGGTGAGTTCAAGTTTTAAATGAAACATAATTTAAAAGGTGAGAGTTTGCTGGATGTGGACTACTGACCTTTTTCCTTCTTATTGATTATGTGTAAATGGCTCTTTTCACCATCTGCTGTGTGAGGAGCCACTGAGGACATAAATGTTTAGAGACTTTATTTCCTGGATTCTAATTGGAGCCTGCAGTGTCTGTCCAGCTGTGTAAACACAGAGCAGACAGAGAGCAGGACCACCACACTTCACTTTTTCCCCACCTCTGTAGGATCTAAAGAAACTCTAGGATGAGAACCCACTTGTCCTCCTTTCCTAGTGGGCAGAATTTGTCTCTAAACAGTTCCCTGAGTGGAGTGCCTTGTAGGTCAAGAAAAGTTAAACTCCAAAAGAACCAAACAGCAGGAGTAAGGAGAACTCATTCTCTCTTTACCAACACAGTGTTTTAGAAAATTCAGTTGGGACTTCTAAGCAGGCCTGGAACCAGCGAAGAGAGTGAGGCATTCCACCTAAGGGCAAAATTGCCAAATTCTTAATAATCATATAAATAACACACTTTATTTGAACACAATATTTTAAAAAATCAATATTCATACAAAGAAATCAATGAGGGAAATGGTTAGATTTCATCCTTTTGATGGCTGAGTAATATTCCATTGTGTATATATACCACATCTCCTTTATCCATTCATCTGTCAATGGACATCTGAGCTTCGATGGAACTGGAGGGTATAGTTATGCTAAGAAAAATAAATCAATCAGAGAAAGGCAATTATCATATGGTTTCACTTATATGTGGAACTTAAGAAACAAAACAGAGGATCATAGGGGAAGGGAAGGAAAAATAAAATAAGATGAAATCAGAGAGGGAGACAAACCATAAGAGACTCTTAACTATAGGAAACAAACAGGGTTGCTGGAGGGGAGGTGGGTGAGGGATGGGGTAACTAGGTGATGGGCATTAAGGAGGGCACTTGATGTAATGAGCAATGGGTGTTATATGCAATTAACAAATAACTGAACTCTACATCTGAAACTAAAATAAATAAAAATAAGTCAATCAGAAAAATATAAATGAGGAGTAAAATATCAAAATTTTAGATAAAGATATGTTTACTAAGTTAACTTTATGTAAGTAATTCACTCCAAAAAATGGGTGGGGAAAAAATAGGAAAACTAGAGAATAATTCAAGGAGTTCCATTATCTGACTATAGCGGTTGCTGAACAAAGTAAAGATAAAATGAAAGAAATAATTCAAGAAAATTTCCCAGGACTGAAGAGCAAGTCTCCAGAATGAAAGGCCAATACACTGCACTGTCCAATACACAGCCCCTGGACACATGTGGCAAGTTACAATTAGATACACATTTATTAAAAATAGATAAAATCAGAAATGCAGTTCCTCCGCCATACCGGCCACATTTCAAGTGTGCAATAGTCTCATGTGGCTGAAGGTAACCATGTTGGACAACACAGATACAGAACATTTGCATCACTGCAGAAAGGCCTCTTAGACACTCCTGCCTAGCATAATGGATGATAGCAGATCCACGAAGGCACACTGTAATCAACTTTCAGAACAGCAGGGACAAAAAGAAGATCCCAAATGCTTGCACAGAGAGTGAGGGGAGCAAGACACAGGTCACATACAAGGAATCAGAAACCAGAAGGCCACTAATCTTCTCAACAGTGATACTAGAGACAAGTCTCTAGGTCTTCAAGTTCACAGAGAAAATTCTAGCCCACCTAGAAGTCTATGCTCAAATCAGCCATCAAGTAAGACAGTAGAGTAGAGATATATTCAGACACACACATTCTTAAGAAAAATTTACTCCTCTGCATCACTATTCTGAAAGCTACAAGGAGATGGCCTCTGCCAAAATGAGAGAGAAAACCAAGAAAGAGATCAGGTGGAGTAAGGTGTCACTAGCTTCGTTATAACTACTGTAGTACTGTTCAACTTTCTAAAGCATGTACATCTATACATTCGTTCTTAAAGATAGATTCTTAGAAGCCTCAGACCAGGTATCAGCTCCTCCCAACCCCCTCTGGAGACAAGTGTTCATTCTCTGTGCTCTCAAAGCACCGCAGCTGGCCTTCTGCCATATTGAATCTGTCTATCTATGGGTCTGACTTTTCCCTATCTACAGGGCACATTTGGACCTGATCCAGAGTGGTAACTAGGAAATGTTTGTGGATCTAAACAAAAACCAGAACAAGAACCTTCCTGCTGACCTCTACGTATTTTTGAGGTTCGGATGAACCTCAGATAGCAGGTGTTGGGAAATGCCCAAGTGACAAAACAATAGAAGTACTGGTGGAGTCCATGTGCTGTTTCCAAGATGTGTTTCACAAAGAGCCACAATATTTTACTGAAGGCCTACTGTGCGTTCAGTAGTATGTAGGCTCTGAGAGGACAGCTGTGGGGTCAACATTAGCCACAAAGCCATCCCTGTCCTTTGGGGGCCAGTGGGCTCCAGCCCAGCACTGGGACTAATGAGCTTGTCTGGAAGCAGCTCAGCATAATGATCAAGGCCACAGGTCAGAGGGCTCTACCTTTTCTACTCTCTCACCATGAGCAAGTCATTAACCTCTCTGTGCCTCAGTTTCTTCAGAGGGTTGTTAGGAGGATTAAATGTGAAATCTGTAAAATGAAAGCCTCGATTCAAACAGTGAGACTCTTTCCAGCTCTCTGATTGTTCCATTTCTTCTTTGTTAATCAATCAACTGTTATGGTCCCAACTGCAGAAATGAGAGACACACTACTTTTGAAAACAGATGCCTAAAGAAAACGTTACTTTTTAACTTTTCATCCTTGACATCATCATCCCCATGAGACCTTCTCTGAGGTGACATTGGGGAGGGAGAATTCCTTGCTACCATAAAACAACTTCCTGGTCTCACTTAGGTAATGAGCTTTTCTGAGTTCAGGCTTTCTGATCCCATCCCCCACAGCCTTTTCCCTGCTCCTCCCAGAATGAGCTCAGGATGTTTGGGGGTGTGACTTCTGGGCTGGGAAAAGTGGGCCTGGGACCCTCTCTCTGCCCTGGACCTTACAAGTGACACCTGCTCTCTGGCCTGGTTCCACAGAAGGTCCTTGATGGTCTGTGGCTGTGTCCATGGCTCTATAAGGACTGGGAGTTGCCCCTGCGGACCTGGGCCTTTCTTACTGGCACCCAGGACCCAGCCCCACCCTCCACCCAGTTTTGCTGAGAGTGCACGGTCATTGCTGTGGATCCCCTAGCCCTCCTGTGACAGCCATGTGCAGGCTCATGGGTTCTCTCCACAGATCCTGGCATAGGCTGAATTGTGTCCCCTCCAAATCTGTATGTTGATGTCCTAACTCCCAGCAATTCAAAGTGTGACTGCAGTTGGAGATGTGACCTTTAAGAAGGAAAGGAAAGTTAAATGAGGTCACTAGCATGGGCCCTAATCCAACAAGACTGGTGCCCTTATGAGAAGAGGAGATCAGGACACAGACATCCACAGAGGGAAGACCATATGAAGACACAGGGAGGGGATGGCCATCTGCAAGCCATGAAGGGAGACCTCAGAAGGAACCAACCTTACTGACCCCATGATCTTGGACTTCCAGCCTCCAGAAATGTGAGAGAATATATTTCTGTTGTTGAAGCTCCCCTATCAGTGGTTCTTTGTTACAGGAGCCCAGCAAACTAATACTGATCCATTCTTCTCTCATGGGTTGGAGCAGGAGGCCTGGGGCTCACTGGCTGTACAATAATTATGTTTCTGTCTCTCAAATTAATTCATGAGATCCTCCTGGGTAGGAGCCACAACTTCCTCCTTTCTATATTCTTGGGTCTAAGAGTGCCATAACGTATGGTGATTTGAAGGCATACAGGAATGATGGAATAATCTCCTTTTTGCACAACCACCTTCAAATATCAGTAAGATGGAGAGTGCAGAAGTCACATACTCTGTAAATAGACCAATTAATTAATCATCAGTACCAGTTCTGGTTGCATAACAGAAAGGGTCATGAGGCTTAAAGATGTAAGCCCTTGCAAGTCACTGGAGTACAGCAGGTCAAGTTTGGCCAATGTGACCACGGCCATGACAACATTGACACCAGAGGGTAGATGGCTCCAAGCCAGTACTTCCTTCTCGCTCTTAATTCAAGATGAGTGAATTCACCAAAACAGAGGCATAACTCCATAAAAATTGAGAAAACCATAAAGTGGGCTTATGGGAAAGCCCACCAAAGCATCAATTGTGCCCACAGAACGGGGGCAGTGGGGTGGGCCAAAGAAAGGACAGTGCAGGGGTTTGTCAGGTGCCAAGGCAGGACATAAGACCTCATATAAAACAGTAAAGTGTACTTACAGAAAAATACTTCATATCACAAAGGTAAGAGGTAGGGGAAGAACTGAAACCTCAGAAAGTATCCTTAGGAATCCAGTGACTGAGTCATTCTGGCTCTTCAGCAAATTGATCTGTGCTAAACTGGGTGACTTCTATCCCTTCTGTAGCTCATGAGAGCCTGCTCAGGAAGTATGAATCTCAGTGATCACGGCCAGCAGTGTTGGGGGGCTTGCCTCATGCCTGAAATCCTATCAGAACATCATCTGTATTAACACCCTCAATCCTCACAAAATCCCCCAGTAGATGCTAGTATTATCCCTGCATCATGGATGGGGAAACTGAGGCTTTTGGGTTGAATAACTAGATCCCGCAGCAGTTTTTGGCAGAGCTGGCTAATGAATCCAGGGAGAGTCTGCCCCTCAACCACCACGGCCAGCTGGTGGCAGTAATCTTCATCCTCCCACAGAACAACTGCTGGGACCCTAATCCTTTACATGTGTGTACAAAAACCCCATACATATACACACACACAAACACACACATACACCCAACACACTCCCCTGAACACACACCCCTGTACCCACAGACACGCACATCTTGTACACACAAATACATACACACCCCTGTACACAGACACACAAATCTATACAAACACACCCCTGTACATGAACACTCACCTGAACACACACCACCACCACCACCACCTCCCTGCCTGGCAAGCCCAGCTGACAGTCAACCTCCGGACAGTCTGCTGAGTTCCCTGCTGTGGCATCCAAGATAGCCCAGCTCCCCTGTCTCTGGATTAGTTATTACTCTGTAACAAATTACCCTAGAACACAGTGGCATAAAACAATGATTTTATTATCTCAGAATCTGTGGGTGAGCAATTCAGAAGTGACTCAGCTGAGTGGCTCTGACCTTACTCTCATGAGGCTGTGGCCAAGCTACTGGCTGGGGCTGCCATCATCTGCACGCTGGACTGAGCTGGAAGCTACATCACAGGTAGCTCACTCATGGACCTGGCAGGTCAGCACCAACTGTAGCAGGAGGTCTCAGGTGCATGCCACGTGGCCACTTAACTGTCCTCACAACATAGCAGCTGACTTCCCCCAGTCAAGTAACCAAGAGGGGCAAGGGGGAGACATCTTTTTCTCTTATGACTCGGCTGAGAGTCACACACCGACATGTCCACAATATCCTCCTGGCTTCCCAGGCCAGCCCTGTTCATGGGGCAGAGACTACACACCAGGAGGAGAGACACTGGGGTGCTCTTCAAAGCTGGCTACCCCTATAGCCACAATGTTGCCCTACTGAGAGGCATGCTAGGGGCACAAAGCCTTGGTGTCAAGGAGGCCCAGCATGTGACATGTGCTCAATAAAACCAGTCCTCTCCCTTCTTCCCCTTTGTCCTGATCCATGGGACTCCAAGAACCACCCGTGCTTAGACACCAACACTCCTTTCTCTGAGCTCACCCACAACCACACTGCTGCCTCCTTGATCACAGGAACTGAAAGCTGTTGGCTTCCTCCAGTTTACCCCAATTGTCACCTCTCTTCTGGATCCTATACATCTGACTCCACTGATTTAATGTGGCATGACAGACCACCCGAAAGGATTGGACAATCTTTTATTTTACCCATGAAATAATGGACTGGACTCAGATGGCCAGCCCCTGTTTGGAGTCTCATGTGGTTGCAGACAGGCTGGGGCTGGAGTCATCCTGAAGGCTCTCTTCATAGGTCTGGGTTGGAGACACTCAAACAGCTGGGCTTGGAATGCCTGGGGCTCCTGAGGCACTTCTGCCTTTGTAGATACATACCACGATGATAGATAGATAGATTGATAGTAGATAGATAG